>NC_135479.1:127299405-127486077 GCF_052094955.1 Ictidomys tridecemlineatus
GACCCCTCAAACCCAGCCACCCAGCTTCATGCTGGCCACTGGCAGCCTTTCCACACGCAGGGCCCTCCTTTGGCCCTGCTTGGGTCCAGGTCCCTCTCTTGAGGATCTACTCCCCTGGATTGCAGAGGAGTGCCTTCAGCTGGCCTCTGTGCCCTGAAGGCTCCCTAGGGGAAACACAGCCCCGCCCCTCGCCTGGGCCCCCTTGGCTGCAGGAACCCTGACACCTGGCAGTGGACCTGGGCGCTGAGCTGACCTTGGCCTGCGCGATCCCCTCCCCTCCCTCCCCTGCCCTCTCGCCTTGCATGCTGCCCCTAAGCCCAGCCAGCCCTCCCTATCCTCTCCCTGGAGCTTTAAGCTCCTGGGCTGGGTCCTCCAGCGGGTGTTCGTGGTCGTGTAGCGTGGCGTGCCGTGGCGTCGGGTGGCGTCGCTCCAGGTCGTCGGGTCGGACGGGGGCCCCTTGCTTGGGCCCCCTACCGCGCGCGCTTCCCGAGGTCCCCCTTGCGCCGCCCCCCCACCCCCCCCACCCCATTCTCTCCTCCTCCTCTGCCGCCCCTTCCTCCACTTCCCTCTTTCCCCTTGAGCTCTCTCCCTGCTGCTTGTCCTAGGTCGCGTGGCTCCCTAGCCTGGGCTCCTCCAGTGGGTCCCGGGACCCCTCAAACCCAGCCACCCAGCTTCATGCTGGCCGCTGGCAGCCTTTCCACACGCAGGGCCCTCCTTTGGCCCTGCTTGGGTCCAGGTCCCTCTCTTGAGGATCTACTCCCCTGGATTGCAGAGGAGTGCCTTCAGCTGGCCTCTGTGCCCTGAAGGCTCCCTAGGGGAAACACAGCCCCGCCCCTCGCCTGGGCCCCCTTGGCTGCAGGAACCCTGACACCTGGCAGTGCACCTGGGCGCTGAGCTGACCTTGGCCTGCGTGATCCCCTCCCCTCCCTCCCCTGCCCTCTCGCCTTGCATGCTGGCCCTGAGCCCAGCCAGCCCTCCCTATCCTCTCCCTGGAGCTTTAAGCTCCTGGGCTGGGTCCTCCAGCGCGGGTTCCTGGTCGTGTAGAGTGGCGTGCCATAGCGTCGGGTGGCGTCGCTCCAGGTCGTAGGGTCGGACGGGGCCCCTTGCTTGGGCCCCCTACCGCGCGCGCTTCCCGCGGTCCCCCTTGCGCCGCCCCACCCCCACCCCATTCTCTCCTCCTCCTCTGCTGCCCCTTCCTCCACTTCCCTCTTTCCCCTTGAGCTCTCTCCCTGCTGCTTGTCCTAGGTCGCGTGGCTCCCTAGCCTGGGTTCCTCCAGTGGGTCCCGGGACCCCTCAAACCCAGCCACCCAGCTTCATGCTGGCCGCTGGCAGCATTTCCACACACAGGGCCTTCCTTTGGCCCTGCTTGGGTCCAGGTCCCTCTCTTGAGGATCTACTCCCCTGGATTGCAGAGGAGTGCCTTCAGCTGGCCTCTGTGCCCTGAAGGCTCCCTAGGGGAAACACAGCCCCGCCCCTCGCCTGGGCCCCCTTGGCTGCAGGAACCCTGACACCTGGCAGTGGACCTGGGCGCTGAGCTGACTTTGGCCTGCGTGATCCCCTCCCTTCCCTGCCCTCTCACCTTGCATGCTGCCCCTAAGCCCAGCCAGCCCTCCCTATCCTCTCCCTGGAGCTTTAAGCTCCTGGGCTGGGTCCCCCAGCGCGTGTTTGTGGTCGTGTAGCGTGGCGTGCCGTGGCGTCGGGTGGCGTCGCTCCAGGTCGTCGGGTGGTCGGACGGGGGGCCCCTTGCTTGGGCCCCCTACCGTGCGCGCTTCCCATGGTCCCCCTTGCGCCGCCCCCCCCACCCCACCCCATTCTCTCCTCCTCCGCAGCCCCTTCCTCCACTTCCCACTTTCCCCTTGAGCTCTCTCCCTGCTGCTTGTCCTAGGTCGCGTGGCTCCCTAGCCTGGGTTCCTCCAGTGGGTCCCGGGACCCCTCAAACCCAGCCACCCAGCTTCATGCTGGCCGCTGGCAGCATTTCCACACGCAGGGCCCTCCTTTGGCCCTGCTTGGGTCCAGGTCCCTCTCTTGAGGATCTACTCCCCTGGATTGCAGAGGAGTGCCTTCAGCTGGCCTCTGTGCCCTGAAGGCTCCCTAGGGGAAACACAGCCCCGCCCCTCGCCTGGGCCCCCTTGGCTGCAGGAACCCTGACACCTGGCAGTGGACCTGGGCACTGAGCTGACCTTGGCCTGCGCGATCCCCTCCCCTCCCTCCCCTGCCCTCTCGCCTTGCATGCTGCCCCTAAGCCCAGCCAGCCCTCCCTATCCTCTCCCTGGAGCTTTAAGCTCCTGGGCTGGGTCCCCCAGCGCGTGTTCGTGGTCGTGTAGCGTGGCGTGCCGTGGCGTCGGGTGGCGTCGCTCCAGGTCGTCGGGTCGGACGGGGGCCCCTTGCTTGGGCCCCCTACCGGGCCGCTCCCCCCCACCCCACCCCATTCTCTCCTCCTCCTCTGCCGCCCCTTCCTCCACTTCCCTCTTTCCCCTTGAGCTCTCTCCCTGCTGCTTGTCCTAGGTCGCGTGGCTCCCTAGCCTGGGCTCCTCCAGTGGGTCCCAGGACCCCTCAAACCCAGCCACCCAGCTTCATGCTGGCCGCTGGCAGCCTTTACACAGGCAGGGCCCTCCTTTGGCCCTGCTTGGGTCCAGGTCCCTCTCTTGAGGATCTACTCCCCTGGATTGCAGAGGAGTGCCATCAGCTGGCCTCTGCGCCCTGAAGGCCCCCTAGGGGAAACACAGCCCCGCCCCTAGCCTGGGCCCCCTTGGCTGCAGGAACCCTGACACCTGGCAGTGGACCTGGGCGCTGCGCTGACCTTGGCCTGCGCGATCCCCTCCCCTTTCCTCCCTCCCCTGCCCTCTAGCCTTGCATGCTGCCCCTAAGCCCAGCCAGCCCTCCATATCCTCTCCCTGGAGCTTTAAGCTCCTGGGCTGGGCCTCCCAGCGCGTGTTCTTGGTCGTGTCACGTGGCGTGCCTTGGCGTCGGGTGGCGTCGCTCCAGGTCGTCGGGTCGGATGGGGGCCCCTTGCTTGGGCCCCTTACCGCGCGCGCTCCCCGTGGTCCGTTTTGCGCCGCCCCCCCCACCGCACCCCACTCTCTCCTCCTCCTTCTCCTCTGGCCGCCCCTTCCTCCCCTTCCCTCTTTCCCCTTGAGCTCTCTCACTGCTGCTTGTGGTAGGTCGCGTGGCTCCCTAGCCTGTGCTCCTCCAATGGGTCCCGGGACCCCTCCAACCCAGGCACCCAGCCACCCAGCTTCATGCTGGCTGCTGGCAGCCTTTCCACACGCAGGGCCCTCCTTTGGCCCTGCTTGGGTCCAGGTCCCTCTCTTGAGGATCTACTCCCCTGGATTGCAGAGGAGTGCCATCAGCTGGCCTCTGTGCCCTGAAGGCTCCCTAGGGGAAACACATCCCCGCCCCTAGCCTGTTCCCCCATGGCTGCAGGAAACCTGACACCTGGCAGTGGACCTGGGCGCTGCGCTGACCTTGGCCTGCGCAATCCCCTCCCCTTTCCTCCCTCCCCTGCCCTCTCGCCTTGCATGCTGCCCCTAAGCCCAGCCAGCCCTCCCTATCCTCTCCCTGGAGCTTTAAGCTCCTGGGCTGGGCCCCCCAGCGCGTGTTCGTTGTCGTGTCCCGTAGCGTGCCATGGCGTTGGGTGGCGTCGCTCCAGGTCGTCGGGTCGGACGGGGCCTCCTTGCTTGTGCCCCCTACCGCGCGCTCCCCCTGGTCCCTTTTGCGCCGCCTCCCCCCCCCACCGCACCCCACTCTCTCCTCCTCCTCCTCCTCTGGCCGCCCCTTCCTCCCCTTCCCTCTTTCCCCTTGAGCTCTCTCACTGCTGCTTGTCCTAGGTCGCGTGGCTCCCTAGCCTGTGCTCCTCCAATGGGTCCCGGGACCCCTCCCACCCACGCACCCAGCCACCCAGCTTCATGCTGGCCGTGGGCAGCCTTTCCATACGCAGGGCCCTCCTTTGGCCCTGCTTGGGTCCAGGTCCCTCTCTTGAGGATCTACTGCCCTGGATTGCAGAGGAGTGCCAGCAGCTGGCCTCTGTTCTCTGAAGGCTCCCTAGGGGAAACACAGCCCCGCCCCTCACCTGGGCCCCCTTGGCTGCAGTAACCCTGACACCTGGTTGTGGACCTAGGCGCTGTGCTGACCATGTCCTGCGGGATCCCCTCCCCTGCCCTCTCGCCTTGCATGCTGCCCCTAAGCCCAGCCAGTCCTCCCTATCCTCTCCCTGGAGCTTTAAGCTCCTGGGCTGAGGCCCCCAGTGTGTGTTCGTGGTTCTTTCGCGTGGTGTGCTGTGGCGTCTGGTGGCGTGGCTCCAGGTCGTCGGGTCGGACAGGGGCCCCTTGCTTGGGCCCCCTACCGCGCGCGCTCCCCGTGGTCCCCCTTGCGCCGCCCCACCCACCGCACCCCACTCTCTCCTCCTTCTCTTCCTCCGGCTGTCCCTTACTCCCCTTCCCTCTTTCCCTTTGAGCTCTCTCCCTGCTGCTTGTCCTAGGTCGCGTGGCTTCCTAGCCTGGGCTCCTCCAATGGGTCCCGGGACCCCTCCCATCCAGCCACCCAGCCTCATGCTGTCGCTGGCCCCCTTTTTCCACAGAAGGCCCTCCTTTGTATCTTCTTGGGTCCCAGTCTGGTCTCTTTCTTGTGGGTCTACTCCCCTGGATTGCAGAGGTGTGCAATTGGCTGGCCTCTTTGTCCTGAAGGCTCCCTATGGGATACAGTGCCCTGCCCCTCATCTTGGCCCCCTTGGCTGCCTTAAGCCTGATACCTTGCAGTGGACATGGGCTTTTAAGGGATCTTGGCCTTTTGCAATTCCCTTTCTTCCCTCTTCTGTTCTCTTGCCTTGTGTTTCCCCTTACCCATGCCAGCCCTCCTTAATCCCAGAACTTTAAACTCCAGGCCTGGGGCCTACTCCTAGGTTTGGCCCCTGAGCACTCTGGTTGTGTTTTCTTGTGGTGTTGGTTGTGGTATCTCTGTGTTGGGTTGGACATGGTGGCCCCTTGCTTTGGCCCCCTTCTGGGCTCACCTTGGTGCCCCTGCTGGGCACCGCCTGTTGCAGCCTCTTTTCTTTTCTCACACCACCCCTTCCTTCCTTTCCCAATTAGTGTTGGCTTAGACAATGGTCTAGCTTTTGTGTAAAGGTGATATGATTACTGACCAAGAGTTTAAAGATTAGTTGGAAGTTACATACTGCCTATAGCCTTCAGAATTCTGGTATAATTTAAAGGATGTGTAGGACTTTATGTCTTAATTGGATAAGCTGTTTCAGAAACTTACTTATATGTGATGAACTTCTCCGTATTACATTCTTGGGGATTAAACCCACTCCCTCTAGAAGGACTGCATTCTCTCCTTATAGGATAACATACTTGAGGCCTACCTCTTATTAGGGGTTCTTTGGGAGCCTTAAGAGAGTTAGGAGAATTCACCCTTAGACAACAGCTTCAGGCCTTAGGGTAAACTTTACAGGTTCTCAACCAATGGGTTAGAGAAAGATTGCCACTAAGTTGACCCAGGCACACATTTCTTTAAGTATGAAGATTGAGTCTGGGTCAAACAATGGAATATTCAAACACCTAAACCTTTTTGTAAGGGCCCTTTTACTATTATTTTGTCTACCCCAACTACAGCAAAGTTTGCAGAAATAGGTCCCTGGATGTACTACATCAGACTGACGCCTGCAGCTGCGGACTGGGAGTGCACTCTATATGCTGCTATGTCCTTGAAGCTGATCATCCCAAAGAAAAAGGAGCACCATAGAAGCTTGAGGATCAGAAGGACAACAGCCCTGCTCCAGTCACTCCAGAAGCTGACTGGTCTATGCATGGCCGAAGCTTGAGGAGACTACAGCCTTGTTTCAGCTATACTGGAGAGACTTGCAGATCAATCCTCTGTGAAAGATAAACTTCCCACCAGACTAATGAACTATTTCAACCTCTAAGATGCTTCTTATAATATTATGCATCGCAACCCCTTGCTTTTAGATATATACCTAATTCTTTGTTTGGTTTTTGCTACTGTTGGGATAACAAATGAAAAATTTCATTTATCCTTTTTTTTCTTGCTCTGATAAATTCTAGGATTTGTTTGGTGTTACTAGTTTTGCTTTGTTAATTAATGCTGCTTAACCTATCCTAACTAAAATTTTAGTCTATTATTTAGTTTGGTTTCCTTTGATAACCTTAAGGAATTCTGTCCTACTCCTATTTCAACCATGGAGATTATTGTGAACCATATGTCAGGACAATGCACTATAACTAAGAGGTGGTAAAACATATATTTAGGTCCTGTCCTGCCAGAGAAATGCTATAGATGGATGACTGTTTGGAAAGACAAAAGAGGTTCACTGGAAAGAAACTTGATTTAGGAGGTCACCAATCTTTGGGTGAAGATAAGTGGCCAACCCAGAGGATTATTGTCAATTCTTGTTCCACTACCTGGGCACAAAATGGCAGTTGGAGTTATACAACCCCTATTTACATGTTAATCAGAATTATTCACTAACAATCTGTACTAGAAATTATTATTAATCCGACTGCCAGAGCCTTTGACCTCCTAGCCACACAATAAACCAGATGCCAGTGGCTAACTATCCAAACTACCTGGCATTAGATTACCTAATGGCTGAGGAAAGATAAATATGTGGAGAGTTCAATAGCTCAGTTCGTTGCATCCAAATGGATGACAATAGACAAACAGTTAAGAATATAGCCAACAAGACATGAGAAGTAGTACATGTACTAGTTCATACCTAGAAGGGCATTAAAGTTTGGATCCCAAACATGCTTTTGAGAGATGGTTGTCAACCCTTGGTAGATTTAAAAGCTTAACTGGTATAGTGGGTATTCTGTTGTTAACCTGTTTATTGCTCTTATATTTGGCTACACTGTGCATAAAAACTACTGAGTCCACTACAGAAGCTGCTATTTAAAGGATGACAACAACTAAGGTTTTGACACTGTATAAGGCTTTAAGCTAAGGTAATGGTAATGATGCTCTTAAATTTAAAGGATTAAATTATGGGGAGCATCATTAAAGGGGGAATTGATGTGGCACCCCCTATCTCTACAGAAAAGTGTTAACTGGGGTTCTCCAGAAATCTTTACCAAGTCTGATTTTAGTAGTGTCAGCAAAAGAGTCACTGCAAAAGAGTTAAATGTAGATAAACTTCCTATTTTCATATTGCTCTGTTTTAGTTGGCCACTGGCCAGAAAGATGCCATCACTCCAGGTGCTGGGCTCCCCCTTAGTAGTTTTTCACAAACATATTCAGCATAGTAGTTTGCAGAAATGTGCAAACAAGATCTGGCCTTGAGCTGTGGATTCACAGAGATGTCTAAATTCTTAAGAGAAGTTACTAACTGGGCTCCATGCTAACAACTGGCAGGGGGAGGAAAGAAAGTGGAGAAGAAGCTCTCCCCTTCTCAAGTATTGTCCTTGAAGGGTTAACTTTCCCAAAACAGGGAAAGAGAAAGCTGTTTTTACGGAATTTTTGCAGACTGTGAACTTCTGAGCCCCTCCTCTTACATGCTGTATATAAAACTCTGAAACTCCCTGAACTTGGGGTTCAGGAGATCAATTGATTACAGCAAAAGCTGTCCCCTCTGAACCTGGCTGCAGCCAAATAAAACTATTTCCTGCTATCTTCTATGCCTTGCCTCCTTTATCCCTACAAAAGTACTGTGATATCCTGGTATTGCCTGGACCCTCCCCTCCCCCTGCTTCTCCCTAGCCAGGGGTTGCCTTAGTCTAGCTGGGCAAAATAACCGGGAGGTGACAAGCAACTTGAAAGTTGAAGTAGGAACTGGTTTATTGCAAAAGAACACAGGAGGAACTGAGTAGGAACTCAAGGTAGTTGGCACCCAAGGTACCAGGAGACGCTTTATTTTGGGAAAGCTGAGGTATATATACCTAACTGATTACACACAGCTTGACTCAATTAGCATCATCTAGATACAGCAATCAGCCAATAAGGAATCCCCACCATCTAAATGGTTCGGCTGCGTTGCCTCACAATCCACTCCTGGCAAACTGCCAGGCACCATCTTGAGTTGATTTGCGGTCCCCAATAAGGGGTTCTCAAATGGGTTCTGGCTCCCCACCAACTACCACCCCCCTAATTCTGACCTGAAGGTATCCTCTCATAGTGCCCTCCTTTGGTCCCGGCCTCTCTTTGAGGTTCTACTCACCTGGGGCAGAGGAGTGGAATTGGCTGGCCTCTGCACCCTGAAGGCTCCCTAGGGAAAACAGCCCTGCCCCTCTCATGGGCCTCCTTCGCCGCCCAAGCCCTGAGATCTGGCAGTGGACGTTGGCCTTGTGCTGACTTTGGCCTGAATGACCCCCTCCCTTCCTTCCCCTGCCCTCTAGCCTTGAATGCTGCCCCTACCCCCAACCCAGCCCTCCTAACTCTGACTCTTCATGCTCCAATCTCTGGGCCTGGCCACTCACCTGAGCCCCTGATGTTCCTGGTGTTGCCTGGCTTCGCATGGTGTCTCTTGGAGTCGGGTCTGCCCAGGGAGCCCTTTGCTTGAGCCCCCTAGATCACTCCCCTCCTCACCATTTTGCTGACATCTGTCTGCTCATTGTAGCAGGGTTCCAGATGCAGTACCAACTCCCCTTTCTCTCCTTCCCCTAGCACTTTCCCCTGGAGCTCAGGCCTCCTGCTCTTTGGGTTCCTAATCCTCATTTTGTCGAGTGGGTCCCTTGCCTGGACTAGTACTTCAGTCCTGGTTCTTGTCCCTCTCTGCACCCTTCAAAATCCTGAGCCATGACCTCCCATTGCTGTCCTCCTGGCACTTAAACCTTGGCAGGTCTGTTTGGCACTGCCCCTGGCACTTGATTTTCATTTCAGCCAGGGTACCATATGGGAAACACAGCCCTACTCCTTCACCGGGGCACTTTGCTCTCCCTGGGCCCTTAGTCCTGCACCCAGAACCCTGACACCTGGCAGTGGCACTGGCACTCGAATCTGCCTCCCTGCTGCTGGATCCCTGATCCCAACCCTAACCCATCTTGGCCCTCCTTTCACCCTCTTCCTGGCCCCCCTTCTCTTTCCAGGTCCCATTTGCGTGGTTATTGGTTCTGGATTCTCATTGGGGAAAGGGTGCCTTATGGGAAATAGAGCCCTGCCTTAGCCCTCCCTTGTTCTCTCTGGGTCCTTGGTACTGCACCCAGAACCCTGACACCTGGCAGTGACCCTGGGCCTGGATCCTGCTTCTCCCCTACCAGATCCCCAGATTCCCTCCATGGTTTTAGCCCTCGTTCCCTCCTGACCTGCGGGAGAGATGGGGAGATCACGCCCCGATCAGGACAAGCCAAGAAAGGAGAGGGCCGACTGACCGCCCGCATCCAGTCCTCCCTCACTGGAGGACAATCAGACGCATCAGTGAGACCAGTCAAAGCAGGAGCTCGTTTATTGAGAAAACACACACAAAGCTAATATAACATATAGGAGCCAATCAGGATAAAGGTCAGCAGGGTGGGGAGAGTTCACATGTAGACTCATCCTACAAGCAGTAATGGGTGACATGAGCTGTCCACGAGGACAGAAGGGTTCTGAGCCTATCCTAGAGGTGGTCCGATTTTTCATCACAACCTACGGTAGTGGCCCCAAGACCAGGAAGTGGGTAGCAGCCAGCAAGTTAGGTTTCCTCTTATCTGACGCAACATGTCCCACATGTTACATCATGCCCTACATGTGTCCACTGTCCTGAGCCCCTTGCCCCAGCACCAGCCCTTGGTTCTCCATTCCTTGGCCTGTTTTCTCATTTGAGCCTCTGGTGATCTTTGTTGCCCAGGGCGTCCCTGGGCATTGACTGCTGGTCCCTTGCTTGGGCCGCTTCCCTGTTCCCCTTGATTTCACTGCACTGCAGACCACTAGTGCTGCCCCCCCTGCCTGGTCCCAGCCTCTTCTGCTCTCTCATGGCATGGGCCCTCCTCTAGGTCCCTCACATGGGCTCTTTATTGGGGTCTTGGCCCTCACCCCACTAACACCCATCCTCCGGCCCTTCCCGCTGTGCCCTCCTTTGGCCCTTCTATTGTCCCTGTCCCTTTCAGGCCCCCTTTCCTCATCCCTTTCCCAGGATGCTCACCCAAGCCCGGGGAGTGGACCTGGCCTCTTGGCCCTTCTGGCTCCCTCAGGGAAATGTAGCCCTGCCCCTTGCCTGGGCCCTTAGGCCTCCCTCAGCCTAGGCCCTCCTCCCCCATCCTGGATACCCTTCAGTGGATCCGGACCTTGAGCCTGCCTCTTCCTGAGCGACTTGCTCCCCTCTCTCCCTGCCTCCCTAGGTCTTCCAGGGCCATGGTACTTGGCTCTCCATTCCTGGACCTGGCTCCTTGCTTGAGCCCTGGCTGCCCTTCTCCAGGACTCTGTCCATGTCCCTGTCCCTTGATTCCAGGCCCCTCAGTTGTGTCACTTCTGTGCTTCTCCTCTCTCCTCCTTGTGCTGTGGTAACCTGGTACTGCTGGGACCCTCCGTTCCCTCTGATTCTCCCTGGACTCCTCCAATGGGACCTGGCTCCCCTTTTACCCAGCAACCCCTGCCCCCGCTTCCGCACATAGGGTTTCCCCACACAGTGCTATACTTTGGCCCTCCTTGGGTCCCGGTCCCTCTCTGAGGATCTACTCACCTGTGGCAGAGGCGTGGAATTTGCTGGCTTCTGCCCCCTGAAAGCTCCCTATGGGAAACACAGCCCTACCCCTAGCCTCCTTTGCTGCCTGAAACCTGATACCTGGCAGTGGACCTGGGCCTTGAGCCTTCTTCCCCCTGTGTGACTTTCTCCCTTGTTACCCCTTTCTCCTCTCCCCAGCCCTGCCTGGGGTCTGGCACTTCGCTCTCCATTCCTGGCTTTCTTTAGGGTGAGAACATTTCCTCTAAAGTGCCCTTCTATCATGTTGTTCTGCCTCATCTCAGACTTGAGACAATGGAGTCATCTGACCATGGACTGAGACCTCTGCAACCATGAGCACAAAATGAGCCCAAATAAACTTTCCTCACCCAAAATATTCTTATCAGGTATTTTGGCCACATTGGTGAAAAACTGACTGGCATAACTTTATATATGCTTTGAGAGTGCACTCTTCCAGGAATTTGAGATCTAAGAAAGGAGTAGAAATATTTTTGCTTTAGTGCTGGAGGACAGAAGGATATGAATAAAGAAAAAGAAGTGGGCTGGGGATGTGGCTCAAGCGGTAGCGTGCTCGCCTGGCATGCGTGCGGCCCAGGTTCGATCCTCAGCACCACATACCAACAAAGATGTTGTGTCCGCCGAGAACTAGAAAATAAATAATAAAAATTCTCTCTCTCTCTCTCACTCTCCTCTCTCACTCTCTCTTACTAATACTGCTGCAGTCTGCCTGGGCACAAACCACAAGCCACTGAAGCAGGAACAAACTTTATTTCTGAACTCCACCAGCACACTCCACACATGCTCCCGAACGCCACACAGCTCCTCCACGAACTAGCAGTCGGAAATCCCTCCTCCTGCATTCCCCAACCAATGGGAACTCTCCAGGAATCCCCGGGAATCCCCACTAGAACTCCAAAGTAGCCTGAGAACTGCAAAGTAGCGGCCAAGGCGGATAGTAATGCCTCGCCTGTCAATCAATATTATTGGCAAAATGCCAGGGGCTATTCCGACTCAGCTGTGGCTCTCAGCATCTCCCCCCTTTTGTTTAATTAAACAACAAGCAATGTGGCTTAGGGACCGTGCCTGTTAGGTTGTCCAATACAACATATGGTCCTTACCCGTCATTGGATGAGATGACCTCTAGGCGTCAGCCTTCTGTCTTAGGTTGGTACCACTGCAATTGGATCATACCCATCACTGAATACCGGTCCAGCAGACAGCCATACTTGTGGATAGGCCTTTGCATCAGTGGGGGCGATGAGGTTCTTTGCCTCACTTTTGTTGGCCCACAAGTTTTAGACCATCACTAGCAGAAGGGAGGAGGATACAGAAATGCCAAGACACTAAGCCAATTGATGGCTCCTTTGGAAAATTGTACCACCGGTGACACATCAGCAAAGATACTCCAGCATTACCACAATTCGCTGCACCAATAGATAGTTCACAATATATACAAGTGATACATAGTCCAGGCAAGTTCTGCAAGCAGTTCAAAGCAGAGGAATCTATCAATATGTCTATTTCCTCCCAAAGTAAATTGACTCCTTGATTAAGCATTACTTGTTGAGTTATTATTCATTGATGCATCAGTTTATACAGTTTGTCTGTTTCTCAGTGATATTTTACAAAATATCAAAATGGAGCTAAATTTTTGCTCCAGTGAAATAACTGAAAAAGAACAATCATGTAAAGTAATTTTATTGAATATATGGCAAACGATTCTGCTATGATAAATGTGCCAAAGCCTTTAGTATCTAACTCTGGGAAGAAAGTGGACTCAATAAGTTGTATAAGTATAGCATCTATTTGATAAGACTCAAAGCAAGTGATGACTTTAATTTGCATCATAAACATTACACTCTGTAGTGTATAAGAGAATAGAGCATCTTGGTTTTAAATCAACACATGAGATGGTATTTCATAGGTTTTTAAGTCCAGATATAAAAGTCTAATCCCTTGGATTGGCATTTATGTTTCTCTTTGCACTTGGTATTGGTCTCCTGGGTTGAATTTTCACCCTGAGCTCTTTTCATATAGTCACAGTTTGGCATTTTTATTTCATCTCAAAGGGTTCCCTCTCTCCCTCCCCTTCTCCCTTCCTTCATTCTCCCTTCCTTCATTCTTCTTTCTTTCTTTCTTTCTTTCTTTCTTTCTTTCTTTCTTTCTTTCTTTCTTTCTTTCTTTCTTTCTTTCTTTTTTCTTTCTTTCTTTCTCTTTCTTTCTTTCTTTCTTTTTTTCTCTTTCTTTCTTTCTTCCTTCCTTCCTTCCTTCCTTCTTTTCAGAAACTGCACACAACTTTGATAGCTCCAGGATTACAATGGTGACTTCTATTGCCAATTCAGTTCCAGAGACTGACTTCTTCCTGAACTCAAGGTACTTTCTTCTTCCTGAATCTTTTCCTCTGCTACATTTTCTTCTGGTACTCTAGAGCTCTGTTAAGTGATGTTATCTCCCCACCAAGGTTTCACCCAATTCTGACTGCTGATATGTTTTTGCTAAAACTACATGAGTGTTTCTCCTAGAGCAGCAAAGTAATGATGTTTGGGGGCAGTGTGAACCTGGAATCTGGAAAGGAGAGTTCAGATTCCACTGGGTATCCAGAGTTCTTGACTGTTATGGTGCTAAGTGAAACCATAAAGAGATGTTATGAGGTCAAAGATTTGAAATCATAATTGAAGATTCAGCAAAACAACAGATTGGGATGAGTAATAGTGAAGAAAAATGGATGTTAATGAGGCAAAGACAAAACAAAGTACAAAAGAATGGACACTTAATGCTTTTGAACATAATAATTATTGATAATTAGATAGAATCAATGACATTCACCCAAAATTAATTAGACAAATGCTGAAAATTACAGAACTCTTTTCAAATTCCCTCAGATAAATATATAATACTACTAAGCTTTTTTAGTAGGAAGCATAAGGCTAGCTTCACTAATGTTAGACACAAGAAAAGTAAAAGAAACACACATTTAAATGGCATATTAGAAAGTGTTAAGAATTTTTATTACAGGGTCCAGGGATGTAGATCAGTGGTGGAGCACTTGCCTAGCATGCATGAGTCTCTGGATTTGATTCCTAATTTATAAAAAAAGAAGAAGGAATTGTCATTATAACCCATGTCATTAAAAGTTGGCAAAAATACATTTCTCAATACTGGTTGTTTGAATGAGTTTGGTAGGATAGTTGAATATGCAACATAGCCATGTATACTATCAATTTTAAATACACTGTTTGACACAGGAATTCCGCTTTAAAAAATTTATTCCATAGATTTATTTCCAGAAAACAAGAAACTCTATGAACACCACCAACAACAAAAATAGTGTTCTTTCATTGTATAAGATAAAAAAGATCCACTTAGTTAGAAACAAGGCAATCTTTAGAAATCAAAACGGAATTGATTCTATAGAGGTTCTAGGACATATTAAATGTTTTTATAAATACAAGAGTTAGAGAGTATTAGGGATTTCTACATCTATGTACATATTTATAGTATTAAAAACATGGCTTCCCATTAATATGGAATCATGCAGATTTTAAATCCCTAAACAAAAATAATGATGCTACCCAATTTTACAGATTTTGTGTAGGATCTTTAATCTTTCACTTTCATTTCTTTCTGTGTCTTCCTGGAAATTATTCTACTGAAATGAAATTTAATTAATGGCTTTTTTAGCAAAATATTTGTAGAATCACAAAAACTACAAAAATATTGAGATTTCAGTCTTCAAAATGGGTGCAAATAATATCAAAAGTAATTCAATTAAGAAGCTTATTAAATTATGAAATAGATGCAAAAGATACTGAAGATTATTAAAAGACAAACTTTTAAACCAAAGATTAGTTAAGGTTAGTTAAAGATTAGTTAAGTAAAAGTGTCTAAATGGAGTTCTAGTCAGAACATACCTTCTTTTCTTCCTGGTACATTCCCTAACTCACACTAAAGCACTTGGCCTCTCCCTGTGCTACTTGTCAAAAGCTAAGCCTTCTTCAAGCTGAGGAATTGGAAATGAACCTGTAGCCCTCTGCCCCTTGCAAGGACCCACCCTGAATCTTGGCCCCAAGCACACTTGAAACTTCAGAGATTCATTCCTGCTTTGAAAAGGCTATCAGTACAGTAAATTAAAAATCCTTTCACTATGATTTTAAGACAAGATGTTAAGATTATATATCAGATGATATATTAGGTATGTGAGTTAATTGTTTTCTTTTAGTTTTACAAGAAATGAAAACAATTTTGTAGGCCCCTAAAGTATTATAAGGCCTTAGGCACTTTGCCTAGTGGGTAGGTGAGTCCTTCCTGGTATCCTAGGGATTTGTGCTAGCAGCAGCTGGGGCTCTATCTCTAAAGAAGCCAAATTATAAACCCACTTCAAAGCAGAATTCACTTGGTCCTGCATGGTTAAGATGAAACTTTGTGAAGGAGTCTATGCTTCTCTGTGTGTTCTCTGACTCCCAAGGATAAAAACTCCTCCTCCTTGGATCTTTGTGACAAAACTTGTGACAGTAAAATCCACACTGGCTTCTTTCTCTCAAACAGAGATTTCTTCATGTATCATATTTCTTCATGTATCATTTTCAATTCAAGATCATGAGACTCTTGCTTGTATTTCAGAAAAACAATACCATAGAGAAAATAAGTGTGAACATTATCTCCAAGGAGATTCTTGCCCTAAAATTAAAAAAAGGGGGGGTGGGAGGCTGGGGTTGTGACTCAGTGATAGAGCACTCACCTAGCACATGTGAGGCTCTGGGTTAGATCCTCATCAGCACATAAAAATAAATAAATAAAAATAAAGGTATTGGGGCTGGGGATGTGGCTCAAGTGGTAACACGCTTGTCTGGCATGCGAGAGGTGCTGGGTTCGATCCTCAGCACCACATAAAATAAATTAAAGATATTGTGTCCACTGAAAACTGAAAAATAAATATTAAAAAATTCTCTCTCCCCCCCTCTCCTCTCTCTCTTTAAACAAATGAAAATAAAAAATTAAATTAAATTAAAAATCATTTCACTATGATTTTAAGACAAGATGTTAATAATATATATTAGATGTTATATTAGGTATGAGAGTTAATTGTTTTCTTTTAGTTTTACAAGAAATGAAAACAATTTTGTATGCCCCTAAAGAATTATAAGGCCTTAGGCACTTTGCCCCGTGGGTGGGCATGTCCAACTACAATTAAAAAATAAATTTTAATTTTTTAAAAAAGCATAATTCCTTTCAACATAAGATTTTGAAATAGAGTTAGTGATTGTGAAAGTTAGCCAGCTTTGTGTACTACCTCTATGCAATTGACCATTATCAATCCCTAAAATATCTATAATTCCAGCTACTCATTAGGTTGAGACAAGAGAATCACAAGTTCCAGTCTAGCCTCAGTAATTTAATGAGGCCCCAAGCAACTTGGAGTCCCTTAAAAGATAAAAACAGCAGAGGATGTAACTCAGTGTTAAGGTACCGCAGGTTCATACCCAAGTACCAAGAAAAAAACTCAGTTTAATGTCATTTTTTCTTTTCCTTTCTATTATTTTTGTTTGCCAGCATTATTTTTTATCATGTGCTATGCTATGTCTTTCTTTTCAAGATTTTCAATACTGAAAGCATACTTTGTATAAAGACTTCTAGAGAGTTCTAATTTTGTTTTATGCCAATTTAACCAAAAGAAAGTACATTATGACAATGCTAATTATTTGGCTAGGCAGTGTGTGTTTGAGTGTGTGTGTGTGTAAAACAATGAAAACTTTCTCAAAAATGAAAAGATGTCCTTTTGTACAACTACTTTTGTAAAATATAAAATTTCCCAATGTCTGGAAATGTTGGAAAGTGGCATATGTGGTCATGTCTCATTGTGGTTTTTTTTTTTTTCCTTCTCCTTGGTGGTGCTGGTGATTGAATCAAGGGCTTCACATATGGTCAACAAGGCTTCTTTCTCTCAGCTCCATCTCTATTTTTTTTTTTTTTTTGAGACAGGGACTTCCTTATTTACTGTGGCTGGCCTTGAACTTGTTTCCCTCCTCCCTCAAACTCTTAAGTCCTTGGGACTATAGGACTGGGCCACTTCACCTAGCCTCCTTCCTTTATTTATTGTGGAGCCTAATACTCTCATTGTCCTCAAGTTTCAAAAAATATCAACAAGGAGAAGGAGAGGAAGAAAAGCTGATTTAGACTTTAAGTCTTTAGAAGTAAGGGTGATCACATGGAATGTTCTCTCTATATCTAACCACAAAAACACTTCAACTCCTCTTTGACCTCTACTCCCATTTCCATTCATAGACAATTAACACTCAATTAAGCTGATGACAAAAAAGACAAACAGGTCTGATCCCACTGTTCAGGAAGACCTAGCACCTAAGCCCCTCTAAATCCAAGTCCCTTCATCTAAAACCTACTGGATTTCAGGAAACAGGAAAATTTAAAAGTCCTTAAAAGGCATTTACATCCCTTGAAGCTCAGCCTACTGTATAGTAATTTATCTTTTTATTTTTTGAGACAGGATATTGCTCTGTTGCTCAAGGTGGCTTCAAGCAGTGCTCCTGTCTAAGACTCCTGTGTAGCTTAGACTACTGGTACTCATCATGGCACCCTGCTGATGGTAGCTGGCTAAAGCAACCTGAGCAAACTGATGTTTGCCATGTGACTCCACTGTCATGATGGGCAAAAGGTGCAACTTATGCAGTCCAGGGGGAGAAATAAATAATGTCCATGTGCTTCTGCCATTTTCAATGCTTTATTCACTTAAATCATTCAATACAATTTTACTCTATAGGTTCTTAATCAAGGAACTGACAATTTTTAATGTTAGCACTTCATAAACATAATCAACTCACAGCAAACAACTCTAGATTAATTCTAAGCGCTAAAATCACACTTAATCATGATACGCTCATGATAGAAATTTCCTCTGCATGCTAAGCTTAAGTTTCAGATCAAAAGTCTCAAGCCTTGGGCGCTAAGTCCAGCAGATGAACATTTACTTTGACCACAGTGATCAGGTCAGAAACTAAGGCAGGCTTCTCCTGGGGTGGAGCTGATGGCTGGCTGAGGAAGTGGTCATAGGGAAAAGTCCTTTTTTTCACTAGAGTAAAGAGGCTGCTGTAGAATTTGAAAGAGATGAGAACAAGTCAAAGGATCAGGCAGATGAGAAGAGTTGGGATGTCATTCTAGGTCCTCATCAGTCTCTCAGGCTTGTGTGCATCAGTGTCAGCTAGCTGAATGTCTGTTCATTTGCTCCATCATTTATACTAAATTTGGGGGCTTCTGATCACCCTTTAAATTCCTATCAGCTGCCACCAGATTTTTCAGTGACATCATTTGCTCTGGGGTTAAAGCATCTGGTCTATTTTTCCCTACCCTGATTTTTTTGCTTCTTGCTCTCATTAGAGTGAGTGCAACATAGGAGAGGCTCAACTCTGAACTTGACAGGGTAGGGAGAAGTGACTAATTTGTGTCTGAGGGCCATACTAGAGGGCTCTGTAGGTAGACATGCCTGGTGATAGTGCAGTTTTCAAGCTGGAGTTTTAAAATGGAGTTGCTTCGGCTAAGGCCTTAGGGCATCCTTTCACCCACCATTGGACAGAGCCTACCAGGGCAGAATTCTGTAACTGCCTGGACAGCCAAGCTGATGTCTTGGATTCCTTGGTTGTCAACTCAGAAGGCCCAAGACTAGAGATTTCATTTGGTCTTCTTTCCTAAGTAATGTAACTGGAGACCATTTAAAGGACACTTATTGATACTGGTTCTCTCCAGAGTTCAAAAAGGTCACATTCAGTTTTGAAGAAACACCAGCAAGTGGCCACCCAACTACACACTCTGTTAAAACCCTACCCTCATATCTTCAGAGATGCCCTTGGGTTCAGCCCACAGCTCTGACCTGGGTAATTATCTCCTTCTTGCCCCAGACCCACCTATACAACTCCCCACCCTGACTCACTCCCTCAAAATCAATAGACAATGAGTGAATAAAGGAATGGATTTAATTATTATGAAAAATTCAATCAGATTAGAAACTATTAGAATTCTCAGTCCATCTAAAAGAAGAGTTCCTTATCAAATTAATTACACAAAGATTTTTTTTTTCTTATTGAAGAACCTTTAATTCATTCAGGAGAGAAAGATCAGCACAGCCAAAGCTCCTAGGCATACAGGGCACAGTCCCAGTGCATAAGTCCACAAGGTCAGTATGAGGGTCCCCAATGGAGTTCCTTCAGGCTCCTTTCAGGGCAATGGCTGATGGGTATTGTACTGCAAGTCGTCCTCCAGGCTGGGATTCCTTTCTATTCTGGGTTCCTCTGGGATGTAGGGCTTGGTTTTCAGCAGCTTCGAGGGATGAGCTGGGCTCCAAGAGGCAGCCTGAATGTGTGTCTGTCCAATAGCCCAGTCACTGGCACCTCCTGGGAGGTTCAGAGCCCATTGGGCTGCACTGATGGTAGGGCTTGCCTCTTCTTGAGGTGTTTGGAGCTGCTGAGTGGATTCAGTCATTGGCTCCTGGATGCTCAGGTCTAGACCTCGTTTTTGGCCCCTCTCAACTCTCTGCTCCTGTGTAACAACATATTCCATTAGTACACTACTCTCAGATCCCCAAAGACAGCTCCCTGTTCTGTGTAGGCCCAGTGAGATAGCTTACCAAAAAATTCACATCTCCACAGCTCTGGAGGCACTGGAAGGAGTGGCGGCTCAGAGCAGAAAAATTATCCATTGCCCAGGCCCACGCCTGTTCTGGGTTCAGGCCTAGTGGCATGTTGATCTCTGGACATGCCCTCCTGGGAGTCAGGGATCCTGAGGTTGACAGAGGGGCCCCCATAGTTTCAGCTTCCCTACCAGGCCAAGGTGTGTTCCTGGACAAGGAAAAGGAGCAAATGATTCAGTCTGGTATGGACTGCACTATAAAAAATAGTGGTCTGTCTTCTAGCTGATCTCAGAAGACATATCCAATCACTTTCCTGGGACCTTCATTTGCATCACAAATTGAAGAACCTGGTAGGATTAAGGTGCAAATGGACTAATCCAGAAGGCATTGTTAAAATTGCTTGGTTTTGATTGAATTAGATAGTGAAAAGGTGGGTGGGTGTGGGTGGCAAGGCAGGCTCCAGTCCTTGGCAGTTTCAAATCAGTATCAAAATTCTCTCCCTATTTCAGATAAACATAGACAAATTAGCTAGGCATAGGGATGCACCCCTGTAATCCCAGTCTCTTGGGACTCTGAGGGAGGAGGACCTTGAGTTCAAAGTCAGCCTCAGTAAGGGTGAAGTGCTAAGGAACTCAGTGAGACCCTGTCTCTAATAAAATACCAAAAAAAAAAAAAAAAAAGGAAAAAAAGAATAGGGCTGGTGATTTGGACCCATTCTCAAGTGCCCTTGAATTCAATTCCTGGTATCCAAAACAAAAACAAACCAACCACATAAAGTAATGACTGTGTCCAATCCTGCATCCCATTTTATTTTTTCCACCCATGCTGGTGATTGAATGTTAGGCTTTAAACCACTGAGCTTCTTCTTAGCCATTTTTATTTTATGTTTTGAGACAAGATCTGGCCATGTTGCCTAGTATGGCCTCAAACAATTGTTTTTCTTTCCTCAGTCTTTTCATTTGCTGGGATTTCCTGAATGGGTTATTGAACCAAGCTAATTCTCCCCATATGTGCAGGGATTGCCTGGTTTTAGAGACAGACTCAGTGGTGCTGGATCATAGTCTTAAGACCATAAGCTAATTCATCCTGGAACTGGATGGAGAAGCTAAGTTTTAAAGCATTCATGGCTAAGTAGGGAAATGAGTAAGGGGAGCAGGTTGTTTTGAGAAAAGGAGAGTCCTATGGCTATTTTGAATTGTAATTTTTTTTTTAAATTATAGATGGACACATTTTCTTTATTTCTTTATTTTTATGTAGTGGTGAGGATCAAACCCAGTGCCTTACACATGCTAGTGAGTGCTCTACCACTGAGACCCAACCCCAGTCCCTATAATTGTAAATTTTCTATTCTATGCCTAGATTTTCTGCATTAAAGTGCATCTAAATTTCCTATGATTTTCCTGTCTAAAGGACAAATCAATAGAGTTAATCTCACATTATCCATAGTTTGCACCCCACCCCCAGAATCCTAACCTTTTCTAATGTAAATAAGAGTATTTTATCCTAAATTGTTCCTCTTTATCTACTTTCCTTTTTTTTTAATAGCAATTCATCCCATTTCTATTTCATTTAAATGTATATTTAGCCAGCTCTGCTGCAGCAAATATGTAATCTGAGTGACTCTGGAGCCTGCAGCAGGAGGATTTAAAGTTCAAGGCCAGTCTCAGCAATTTAGAGACATCTTCCTTTTTCTTTTTCTTTTTGTTGTTTTTTTGTTTGTTTGTGTTTCTTTTTTGTGCATGTGTTTGTTTTCATGCGTGTGTATGCATTTTCTTCTTCTGGTTTAGGAAACAATTCTTTTTCAGTAAGGATCATCTCAATGGGGCAGGGGAATTCATGTATGGGTTAATCTGGCCATGAGCTCTATAAATGTGGCAGTATATCTAGGTTCTTTACTCATTGGATACATTAAATGACCAAAAAACTCATATCTAAATCCTCAAGTTTAGCATTACTCTTCCACATTTAATGATGTCTGCCAAAATTGAGTACTTTTGGTCTATGGACCCTATGTCAGCTCTACTCTTTAGAGACACCAATCAACTCTACCATTTTAACAGTGGAAAGGCACACATTTTTTGTTCACTTTTGGGTTTTTGGTTACTGATGAGTGAACCCAGGGGTTCTTAATTCTTAGTTAATCCCCTGGACTTTTAAAATTTTCTGTTTTAAGACAGGGTCTCAGTAAGTAGCATAAACCCTCACAAGGTTGCTGAGGGTGGCCTTGAACTCTGGAATCTTCTTTCTCAGTCTCTATTGCTTCTGGGAATACAGAATGAACCACTATGCCAACCCACATTTTATATTTAAAGTGACATCTTTCAGACTCTTGGTGGCCCTTTGGATATGCATACCCTTGATGACTTGGCAGTTACCTGTGTTTTAATAGTGAACACAAAGATTTGAACCTCTTTATTTGTAAGATTTTGTGGAGTTTTGTGTATCAAGACTATTGTGAACCATTTTCACAGATCACCTTGGACAAGTCATAGGAAGAGGAATGATTCATTCTATAGGTGATTATATTTTCACTTGATGTACAAAGTTTCAGGAGACATATCTAATTTTATTAAGAATGAATTTTTAACATTTTTATTTGTTTGTTTATTTATTTATTCATTTATTTATTTATGGTAGCATTGGGAAGTGAACCCAGGGCTTCATGCATGCCATGCAAGAACTCTACCACTAATCTACAATCAAAGCCCTTCTTTACAAGTTACTAAGATCTTTTTATGTACATTTCACCTACAGCTTTGAACTCTGACACAGTAGCCTCTGATGTGCCTTAGCACACTCTACCTCTCCATTTTCCTGCAGTGGACATTTGTATTTCTGCTGTCCCCTATCACCACACATAATTGTCCCTATGCACCTGTGGGAGAATTTACCTAAGGCTGGTGCCCATAAACATAACTCTTTCCTCAAAAGAGTATTACCTGAACTTTTCTGAGCATTACCAGATTGTTTTTTAGGGTGAACACAGCATTTACTTTCCAACAATAGTCTTTTGCAGTACTGCATGCACACATTTCCCACAAACACTTAAAGTGACCCAGTATTCTGACATTTGCTGGGGCCTTTGTGGCTCTGAAGAGGTTTGCTTTAGGCTTGATGCCTCCTGATGCAGTTTTTTCTAATTTCTTAAAGTCTCTTTTTGTGTGTCTGTTGCTGTGTGTTTTTGAAACATTCTTTGATGTTCAGTCTTAAATCTATCTTTGCTTTTTGATCAGATTATGAGTTATTCTCATCCCTTGTGCTTAAACTAAGTGTGTTCACTTTCTGTTCCTAAAGGCAAAAGGAACACAACTGTTCGTTAACATTCCTCTTGCTGCCTTTTAGCCTGTTACAATCCTTTTTATTTTTAACAACCACAAAAGAATGGACTTAGGTTTCATTCATAAAATATACATTTTCTCCATAAAAATGTATTAAAATATTCTGTTTTCAGGATGTTCTTATCAACTTAGTTTAACATTTTTATTTCAGCAAAAATAATGCATTTCAAAATTTTATGGATTTTTACAGTTTTCCTTTCATATAAGCTTTTTAATCAAGAAATAAATTGTCTAAACAGACATTTTTATATTTTCTATATATATTAACTGCATTAACACAGAGATCCAGAAACCAGAAGCAGAAGTTTTGCCCTCTAAAACCTCCTCTTCATGGTGGATATTAAACCATATCTGAGTGACATTAATCTGAATGGGGCTAGGGTCTGGGAGAGGCTGTGCTGGCCAGGGGCAGCTGTGTGAAGGCGTTAGAAACTGGAGACTTCCAGGCCCTTCCTTAAGTAGATGCAGAACAAAAGTACTATCCAAGGAGACACACTTCCCACTTAAGGAACTCCTGCCACACATTCTTTTCTATACTTGGATAGATTTGTTTGAGGCCAACAGCTGTGGCTCTTTTGCATTGTTCACCTGCATACCTTCCATAACTCTGCCCACCAAAGCAAGAGGATCTCTTCCCTAAGGCTCTGATATAAAGTTCATAGCACAGCTCAGAATCAGAGCTTTGTCCCCAACCCCATGCAGAACTTCTCCATCTCTGTTCTCTCTGTTCTCTCTTCATTCTGTCTACTGTTGAACAAGAGAATCAAATATTTATGAGGGTCTATAAAAATAATATCTCTTGCCTTTTAGTAAGTAAACAAAGAGACATGTGTAAGAGAGAAATCTTACATTTGTCTAAAAGGGAGAATAAATAGAATCCCTCAGATTGAATACTCAGTACTTGTAGGACTCAGTGATCATGGCCCAGGGTTAAGATCAGCATGTTTCTGGGAAGTCTCTTTCTAGGACTACATGAATGTGACCAAGAGAAGCTGCCAGGACAGGTGACTTCATGGTTGCTTTGCAGCATGGCACTCTCCTAAGGCTGAATTTGAGTTCTTCTGTGCCATAGGCATTGGGTTTCAGGCAGGCAGGTAGGAGGAACTAGGCCTGTTTCTTAGTATCTTTGCTGTAGGCAACTGAGTGTGTCAAGGACAAGCCCAATATAGCAGCCCCCCATGGTGTAGAGAGTAGTTCCCAGTAGAAATGTAGCGGAGTAGCCATGGCCTCGAATCTTCTGAGCTCAATATCAAAAGCAACTGGGATCTCAGTGTCATCTCTGCAGAATTCAGAACCTGCTTCACACAGGAGTAATGGCCCATGATTTTGGCCTCTAGATCAGGAGAAACAGTGTTAGGGTTCAGAGAAGTGGCAAAAGAGTGGCTGTTAAGCATTCAGATGCCGTAAGCGGGGTCCGGCGGAGCGTCGGAGGGAGAGACCACACAAGAGACTTACTTACTCCATGCAATTGGCAAAAGGGGATTTATTTTGGATCCATTCCAGTGCGCTGGGGCTCCGTGCTTCCTCAAGAAGGGAGAGCAGCCCAGAGCCCCGAGTAAAGGTCAAGAAGAGCTTAAGTACACTTTTTGGAGAGGGCGGTGGGCTTTGCATACATCAGAACAAATCATCATGAGGCGCGGGGAAATTGAACAACAACTCTGAGACGTGATTGGCAAATTCATTGGCGGGAACAGCTTGGGCAGGGGTGATTGGTCATTCCTAAGCGGGGTACACATTCAAACTGATTGGTTTGGGCCCTGTGACAAACTGCACAGGGACCTAGGCTAAATGGCTAGTAGGGTGTTGTCTTAACTATCTCAGGAATCTGGGTGTAACAGAGGAACTCAATAATACCTAATCTTTTACATTTTAATTCAAGCCTTCTAGCTTAGAAACTTTACCCTTTCAATGCTTATATATGGCTCTCTTGCAGAATCATTTTAAAAAATTTTTTTTGTGTTGTTGGACACAATACATATTTTTTATTAATTTATTTTTATATGGTGCTGAAGATTGAACCCAGGGCCTCACATGTGCTAGCGGAGCACTCTACCGCTGAGCCACAAACCCAGCCCTTCTTGCCCAATTCTAATGTAGAGTTCATTATGTTGGGTGATTGCTGAGAGCCATTGCCAAGTAGGAATGATGCAACGAAATTTCCTTGCCAGTGTACCCCATGTTGCTTAGAGGAAGGAAATGGACTTGTCTTGGACAGTTGCAATGACATTGCATGTATGCTTGAGTAAGGTGACCTTGCTCAAGGACCAGGGCAGATCCGGGTTTAGGGCAGATCAGGTTTTAGGGAGTATCCCGCTCCTTGGGTTTAGGGCGATTCCAGGTTTAAGGTGTACCCTGCCAGGAATAGGGCATATCCTGCTGATTAGAGCCTGGTGGAGTATGTGAATTTTTGCCCAGAATGTGAATTTTCCCCAGAATGTGTTTGTAGAAGGCCGGTGTGAGTTCGGGAATAAAGAGTTGCTGTTTGAATCTACAAGGTGTGTGGTGGCTTGTGATTTTGTGCGCAGCCAGACTGCGGCAGGTGATGATGGTACTCTTGGAGGCAAATTGCTTCAGAAGGCTGGGTCTGATGAACTTCAGTGGAAAAACAATCATCTTCACTTGACTCTTCTGTATATCTAAGAAGAACAAATCAAAAAAGCAAAACAAAAAGAAAGGAAAGCAATCATCTTGAATGAAATTATAATAAATCAAATGGCATCAGTTATTAATTAGATTTAAGGTTAAAATATTTTACAAAGGGTTACTTATTGTGAAATGCCAGTCTCTCTGTTTCCTTTACATATGTGATGTCCTATGTCACATAGCATTTCTTCAGGGCATGTACTTCTTCTTCTACAAAGGCTTAATTCACTATTCCAAATCAAAGCAGAGGCTATGCTCTAGATGATAATGAAATTTAGGACCTCTTGGGGAGGACTGAGAGAAGATGGAGATCAATTCTTCAGTCTTCCCTGGAATTATCAACTGCCTGTTTTGTTTCTTTACAGATGAATTTTTACATTAAAAGGACTAAGGGGAAGAGAGAGATTGTGGGAGGGAAGGAAAGGAAGGGAGGGCAAGCTATAGACTTAAATATCAAATAACTAAATACCGTTCAGATTCAAATTCTTGTCTCAACTTATAATAGATTTAAGTGACATTTAAATTTTCTAAGCCACAGGTGGTGATGATTGATTAACCTGTGAGTGAGAACAAAATTGTTAATTTCAAAAAGTAGATTTCAGATATTAAGAAATAATATAGGTCATTCAGGCACAGTTTTCAAATACACCTTCCTCGTAATGGCCCTCTAGATTTCTCACTCTAAATAAAACAAGGTAAATTGGAAATCTCAATTTCCCATAACAAATTATGTACTTTCAATGACAGAGAGCCCCTCTGAAGAATGAAGGAACTTACTTCCATGCAAAGATACAAGGTGGCTGCATCCCTGCTCTATGTATGCATGGTCCAGTCCCCTGCCATTTGCCACAGTGGAGCTCTGGACTGTTCTGATGCTGAATGTTCTTAACTGTCCACGCCCCACCAAATAGAAAACAAGGACTTTGGGTTACTTCCCCCTTTCAGCAGAAAGTAACTTGGAGATATCATTGCCCACTTTCCATAGAAATGGAAACTAGAAATTGACAGTGGGAAAATGTAACAGGGGTTCCTTTGATGTTTTGACTATATCCCTTGGGGCTTTGAAATTTACATGTTTTTTTTTTCTTTTTCCCAACCTTCTTCTCCCTGATTTTCTCCCTAATCTTTTCCCTTACCTTCTTTTTTTCTGATCTTCTCCTTGCTGATCTCTCCTCCCTAATCTCATTTTTTCTGAATCACCTCTTTAAAAGCTCCGTGTTCCTGCTGATGGGCAGGATTACAGCCTTTGGGACAGGAGTCCCCTGTGTTTCTCCTTTGCTAGCACAGCAATAAATCTTCTTTTCCTTTTTTCTCAAAAAAAAAAAAAAAAAAAAAAGGGAGGGGAGACAATTTTGATCCTCAATTGAATCATTTGGATAAATGGACTCTACTCTTTTCCTGCCATTAGATGTGAAAAGACAAAGACTTTTGATCTCCCATTGCTAATTACTGTTCTAGATTTATGAGAATGTGTTTTAGAAAATAGAGAAAAAAATATTTAAAGCCATAGATAAAGTAGGAGATAGTGATAAATCATAAAGGGTATCTTTTAATCACTAAAGGCCACTGAAATTAAAATGATGTTACTGAGAGGTTAAGTTTTCACTGCCTAAAAGAATACTTTATTTCCCAAGTATATCCAAGCATTTGAAAGGGCAGATGTTGGAGCACCAGGGTACTGACAACAAGCGTTTCTGACTGATCCAAAGCAGAAATCAAGAGTGCAGAGTTTCCTTCATACTTCCCTGCCTAATGGCACAAGAAATCACAGCTCTTCATACCTCACCAAGCAAAGATCTTCTCTTCCCTTTTCTATAGTGGTAGTTGGTGCACTGCAGCTGCCAAAAGCAGGGTCTGGTTTGTGAAAAGAAAATAGAAAAAGCTTTGCCCTGTAGGCCTTGGTTGTGTTGGCTGTGGTTTTTAGTCTGCCAGTACTCTGTGCTGTGGTCCCTGTCTGTGGGCTTCACCTGAGGGCTGGTTAAAACTGCACTCTCAGGTTCCACCTACTGATTCAGAATCTCTTTTCAAAGGATGGTCTGGTGATTCCTCTTCCCATTAGAGTTTGAGGAGCACTCTGCAAATCGGGTCCTGGGAGTTCGGGAACTATTTTCCCAGGGTGCGAGGTGAGGGGAACCTCACTCAGTACCTCCGAGGCAGAGGGCATCCTCACTGCTCTGCCCAGAAGGATTCTAGGAGCCAGAGTGCAGCTCCCTGCTCAGTAGTTGCCCAACTGCCCTGAAGACTGGGGCCAATTGAAGCCAGTGTCGCCTCCTGGAGACACAGTAATCTCAGGAGACTGTGTGAAGTACAAAGAGGCGACCATGTTCGCAGTTTCTGAGGCTGCTCAAGACCAAGACCACATCTAAGATCCAGGAAAGCTGTGTTCCTCCTGTTCCAGCCCATTGGCAGTCGGGGAAATATGTGGTCCCAGATCAACCACCACAACTATGTGGCTTGGGCAGAGCCCTTAGGACCACCTCCTGCCAGTGTGCTGCCCAGTGCCTGCCTGCGACCTGAGGGCGGGCTTCCTCCAGCCTCTAGGGTGCAGCCAACTGGAGGCAGATAGATCCTTGTGTGAAAATAAAAAAAAATTAATATGAATGAATGTCAGGTTGTTGTTTGTTTGTTTTTTTGTGATATTTGTCTTAATGGAGAATGTGGTGCTCTACCACTGAGCTACACATCTTGCCCCCTCTCCCTTTTAATATTGAGGCAAGGCCTCTGTTTCCCAGGCTGACTTAGAATGGCCATCCTCCTGCTTCACTCCTTCCAGCAGCTGGGATTACAGGCCTGTGTGCCTCTGTGCCCATCTATATGAATTTCTTTTACATAATTCACATCTGTTATTTTCACTTCAGACCAAGGAATTTCTCTAACTCACATCTTTATTTATATCTTAAATTTTATGGCACAAACAAACCAAAGCCAAAGTGCTCAGCATGGATTGTCTACCATGTGCTTTTCAAATAGCTGAGGGGCAGAGATTAGACACTTGGCTCTCTTATCAGGATTGTCTGTATTCAGCCATTCATACACACTAACAAATCATTTAACAGCACTGTGATAATTACTAAGAAAAAGTGGAACACTCCACACATAGAGTTCTGCCCTCAGGCTGCTTACTCTCTCGCCTACCACCATCCCTTGAAATTTTTATTTCCTATAAGGGATAAGCATCCCCTTTCCAGTCCTTTTTTTTCTGGTGGCTGCATTGGCATCAGAGGATGATGTTATATCCACAGGCTCTTGTTATATATTATCTTACCTGGCTCCCCATTCATTATCTCATTTCTAACATAAAAAATCAAGATATTGGAGGAAGCTGGGAATGAAGTGAGGCCCTGGAGTTAAATGAGATCATTAGGGCTGTGGTTCTAGTTATGGAACTCAGCTGCAGCAGCTTTTTATTCTTTATTAAAGAGCAGAGAGGGGAGTGAGCTGAGATGCAAGAGCAAGTTGGGAGCTGTGATCAGCACCATTCTCCCAGTCCTTGCCATCATAACAGTGTGTGTGTATTGGAGTGGGGGGAACTTAATTAAGCCCATTGAGGGTGTGTGGGGCTGGGATGGGGGAGGCAGTCAGGGACTTCTGTTGTATTGGCTCCAGGCTTGTCTCCAACCTAGATGGTTTGAGAACTTAGGAAGAGAATCTAACTTTGTAGGAGAGTTGTAGGAGCTTCTAGGAAAAGGAACACAGAAGACAATGGTAGAAAAATAGAAAGTTGGGAAACTTGG
The DNA here is from genome assembly GCF_052094955.1 of Ictidomys tridecemlineatus. NCBI lineage: Eukaryota > Metazoa > Chordata > Mammalia > Rodentia > Sciuridae > Ictidomys > Ictidomys tridecemlineatus. The sequence continues at coordinate 127,328,362 of NC_135479.1, forward strand.
TGGGAGTAAAGAGACTCAGAACTCACTACATTTTCCTGGAGCAGTGTTCTCAGCACTTCCTAACATCAGAATCATTTGGGGAGCTGAAGAAGAACAACAAACAACCCCAAAGCCCCAGAAAGTTTAAAACTTAAGTCATTGGTTGGGGTGAGAGTTGTAATATTTGGGTAAATTTTAATTAACTACTGTGAGCACCTTTTCTCATTTGATACACTAGGATTACTGATTTCTTCCCAGTGAGGGTTAAATGACAGCATATGCAAGGAAGTTCCCACATTCAGTTATGATTCAGTGAAAAAGTGAATGCTAGCACAGCAGCCTGAATCCAACACTTACCACAGAGTTGTGTTATCATATGGATTTACCACTGGCTCATATACCAGCAACTCGAGCTCTGCCTTATGCCTGCATATGCTGGAGAGAAGCACTCTGGTATCTGCTTCTTGCCCCCAATGGTGATGATGCTCTCACCTTGTTTTTCAGGTGATATCTTCTGTCTGCTTGTTTCCAATAGGTGAATCCAAAGTCTTCCACAGATTCCATGCGTTCTAGGTGGGTTCAGCTGAAAGACTGCGATTGGTATATGGGAACCTGGTGGAGTTCACTCCCTCTGGCCTACTTACTGTGACTAGGTGGGAGAGGCTCCTCCTGAACACGTGGCTGGCAGTACAGGTGGTGTTGGATAATAGGTGGGCGGCCCTAGTAAAGGAGCAGAAGGCCTCTGGTGAGTGGGGAGCCAGACCACAGCGACAGGTGTACTATCCCAGAGAAGATGGAACCCGTCTTTTACCTTTTGGATACAGGGCCCCAGGAGAAGAAGGGACTGTGGTCAGGGTGGGCGCCTGTGCTGACAGCTCAGGGCCCTGGGTCTTAGATGTAAGCCTGGGCAGCAGCACAGGCTTTGCCCCTGCACCTGCCTCCTTCCTAACAGCAGCTCTTTAAGCTGTGTTATCCAGTTTCCTTTGCCTCGGTTTAACTGTCGACCACTCTGATGCCTGGTGCAACGGGTTTTTCTTTCCACAGGGGCCCAAGGAGACTTCAGCAGCGCCCTTCAGTAGCTAAAGGAAAAGAGAAAGGACTCTTTTAGGCATGCTTAGTGCTTTCCCTCCAAAGGAGTCCGGGATGTGCGACCTTCTGATTCCACCTAGTGGACAGCTAACGTCAAAGCACCGGGAGGCCAGAGGCTGTGTGAGGCAGGTGAAAATCCCACCGGGAAGGTGGATTTTGTAAGTGGGGTTATTGTTGCTCAGCCTGATGACACTTTCCAACTAAAACAAAGTTTTGAGCGACCTTAAAGTAGTTGTCCTCTTTCTCTCCATTATTTCCTTTATCCCCCCAATGCAAGCGTGAAGTGTTCTGACCATGGATGGGAAGTGAGCATTTAGGTAGTTCAACAGTTAGAGAATGAAGTAGGAGGAAAGTTTCCTATAAAACTAATTAGTCTAATAGTTAGTTAGTTCTCTTATCAGGATTCTCAGAAAGCCCCTAGCCATGTGTTCTTGTAACTTGCATACTTAATGTTTTTCAGTCTTCCTTAAATAGACTTCTCTAACCTCCCCCAATTATATGAGCATCTTCCTCCACAAAATCTGGATATATCCCTATCTGGACTGGTATCACAAGTGTACATGGGAATTTCAAAGGATATGGCTGTCAAAGAGGTGCTAGGGAGAGAGGAAAGAGAAATAAGGAATTAGAAAGACCTGATGGGGAAGGAGGAGGACTGTGTTGGCTTCGGGCTAAAACTCAGAGCTTAGTAAGACCTGAGAAATTGTCCTGGGCCTCGGGCTGTCCTTTCTCTCTCTTCCTGCTTCTGGATTTGCCCACTTGATCTCCTTGTGCCTATCCAGGGCCACTACAATGGCGCCCTCATGGGTAATGTTAAGTTGCAAGAAATTTGGCTGGTGGCCCAGAGTAAGAAATCTGGTGTCTAGGTTATTGTTTTCATTTCTTATTTATTTATTTATCTTTGATACTAGGGATTCAACTCAGGGGCATTCTACCATTGAGCCACATTCTAGTGATATTTTGCAATTTATTTAGACACAAGATTCTCACTGAATTGCTTAGCACCTCATTTTTTGAGGCTGGCTTTGAGCTCATGGCCTCCTGCCTCAGCCTCCTGAGCTGCTAGGATTATAGGCATGCACTACTGTGCCTGGCTCATTTCCTCTTTTTTGACTTAAAATGTTTGTTATAAACATTTAGTGACCTTTAATAAATTAAGCTCAACAAAGTCAAAATCTTTTTTCTTAAATCTGCAAACTTTAGAACTTTAAAAATATATGTATGCTTTATTATATATTCTATATTTGTCTTTTGTTACTATGTTTTCTCCAAGAGTAATGCCAGTTTTAAATTATCTCTTGTATTTGATCAACAGATGTAGACAGTTCAATAAGGTTAAATGCATCATTTCTTCCAATGACATCTTCTTTATACTATCTAATTTCCAAAATTTGTTTAAGAAATTTTATCTGGCTGGGCATGATGGTGCACGCCTGTAATCCCAGCAGCTCAGGTGGCTGAGGCATGAAGATAGAGAGTTCAAAGCTAGCCTCAGCAATTTAGCAAGGCCCTATTCAACTTAGTGAGACCCTGTCTCTAAATAAAATACAAAAAAAGACTGGGGATGTGGCTCAGTGGTTGAGTGTCCCTGAATTCACTCCCCAGTATAAAAAAAGAAAGAAAAAACGAAAGAAAGAAAGAAGAAATTCTGTGTGATTGCAATGTCATAGACATTCTGTGTTTTCTTGTAGTGAAATTTAAATTTTCATATTTAGGTCCTTATTTAAGGCTTATATTACTTTTGGGTATGAGGTAGAGATGTGCACAATTTCATCTCTATATGAAAATTACATATCCCAATATTATTTCACTTACTGATATGAAATGTCTCCATTTTACACAAAACTAATATTTATATTTGTATCTGCTTAAGCCCATATAATATTCCTAATTAATTATCTTTCCAAAAAGGATAGAAATACTAATTAAAGTGGATGTATTCCAGGTGGCCATATTTGCCACTCACTCTCTTGGAGTGGGCACATCATAGGTCAGGTGTCATTTCTGATGTCATAGTTTGTCTCCACACCTGCCTCCCTGATCTGACTAAAGGGCAGTGATATCCTTCACCTCCAGATTGCCAACATCTAGCAACATGCCTGAACCTTCAGCACTGTGCACAGTTTGTTGAAGAGCAGAGCAGTTGGCATGGTGACAATGGAGATGAATCCTAAGCTGATATCTACTGATCACCAATGGAGCTGGACACTGACTACCACTGTGCTCTCCTCCATTGCCTCTCCACTTTGTGATTTTTTAAGTCTGAATCTAAGACCTTTTTTGAGTCAGCTCCAAGTGTAGAGCCAAACCCAGCTTAGAAGTCCTGAGGTCTTGACTGTAGCTTTAAGATCTTAGTTCCTGTTTCAGCCCTTCTTTGATGAATTGGCTCAGTATCATTTTCTCAATATCAGTGTCCTGTTTTTTGTAATCAAAATTGGATCTGGCCATTTTCTCTGCATTGGCTGCTGTGAGGATTTGTGGGTAACTCTATAACTAATATCTTGAGCCAGGGAAACAAGCATATTGGAAGAGTACTTACATGGGTGAGGACCTGAGTTCAACCCCATCACTGTAAAAAGAAAAAAAAGAGAATGCATTCTCTGATTGGTTTATGGAAGATTGAAAGATTCAGTTTCTGTAAAAATAAAACGGATTCTGGAAGCATGAAAGATTAGGCCAAGTGAAGCCAGAATTAGACAGGCAGTCAGTATAGATAGGTAAATCGAGTTTGTCAAACCATGGAGACTAATTTTGAGTGAGTCTGGGAAGTTGGACACTGTCCCCTGAGGGACTGAAATGTTAATTCCTTCAGAGCCCTTCCTCCACACTTATCAAGAATCTACTCCTGCTTCATCCTGTTGCCAAGGTAACATGGCCCAGGAATTGCTCCTCTCTACAGGGAGCTATAAGGTTGCTAATGTGTCCTTAGCTACTCCATCCTGCCCTTCCCCCTTCAGCCCATCTGTTTCCCACTTTTGGGCCATCCCACCAAACATTCCTAGGCCTAGTGCTGGGCCTAGTCACATAGGCAGGAAGGAGAAAGAAAAGCGGGGAAAGGCAGGAGAATAGGGCTGTGGTTGTGGCTAGCATGTGCAGGGGTCTGGGATTGATCCTCAGCACCACATAAAAATAAAGAAATAAAGTAAAGGTATTGTGTCCAGCTACAACTCAAAAATATATTAAAAAAGGCAGGAGAACAAAGGAAACCTAGGACATACAAAAATGGCAGAACACTTCACTTCTTTGAATACCAGGACCCCAGCTATGGCCCCCTTCTCCCTTGAGGGAGAAATCTGTGTTACCTCTTTTTAAATAAACCCTTCTTTATATGCTTGCCTTGATGTGAAAGGCAAGTGACTCACCAAAGGCAGAGATTATACCATGAGATTTTATTGGGAGGCTGCCCACAGGGGAAGAAAAGAAGAGGCAGAGAGCAGAAAGAGGAAAGGTGGAGGGCAGAGAGAAAGAGAGCAGAGAACAGAGGAATATGCCGCGTCCGGCCTCAGGAACCGAGTCCAGCTAGGGATATCGAGGTTAAAAAAAAAAAAATCACAGGACACCAAGGTTCTTCATCCAGGAGGAGGCATGTGTGCGCTTTATTATCAAAGTTTGTTCCCTTATATACTTTCTATAACTGCAGTGGAAATTTAGCCAAAACAGGGGAGGAATAACACCTGCTACTCTTGGGTTACCATGACCGTCCCTTATCAGAAAGCTCTGAGAAGGCCAAGATGTTCCCAAAAGGCACATATGTCTGAGGCAGATAAACATGAAACCGCAAGCCTGCGTCAAGACCCTGTGAGCTGGACACTTTGACATACAGAACAAGGAATTGGGGGCTGGGCCCCAGGGGCCAGGGAAGGCCTGCTACCAGCAGGAATATAGTGAGAAACTCATGTGACTCTGAAATAGTACCCGCTTTCTCCACTGAAACATCTTAACTGGGCCTCTCCAGAAATCTTCACGCAGACTAACGTTAGGACTGTCAGCAAAAGAGTCTCTGCAAAAGAATTCAATGGATATAAACTTCCTATATTCATGTTGCCCTGTTTTACTTGGCCACTGGCTGAGAAGATACCAGCACTCCAGGTGCTGGACACTCCCTTATTAGTTTTTCACAAACGTATCCAGTATAGTACTTTGAAGAAATGTGCAAACAAGGCCTCTGGCCTTGAGCTGGGCTTCACAGAGATGTCTACATTTTTAAGACAAGTTACAAATGGGCTCCATGGTAACAGCTGGCACGGGGAGAGAAGAAAGGGGAGAAGAAGCTCTCCCCTTCTCAGGTGTTGTCCTTGAAGAGTTAACTTGCTCAAAACAGTGAAAGGAAAAGTTGCTTTTATGTGAACTTCTGCAGACTGTGAATTTCTGAGACCCTCCCCTTACATGCTGGGTATAAAACTCTGAAACTCCCTGAACTCGGGGTTCAGGAGATTAGTTGATTACAGCAAAAGCTGTGCCCTCTGAACCTGGCTACAACCAAATAAAACTTGTTACCTGTTATCTTCAGTGCCTTGCCTTCTTTGTCCCTATAACAACTCAATTTTTTAAATTTTTAAAAATTTTTAAAAAATTTGTATTGTTGGTTGTTCAAAACATTACATAGTTCTTGACATATCATATTTCACACATTTGATTCAAGTGTGTTATGAACTCCCATTTTTACCCCGTATACAGATTGCAGAATCAAATCGGTTACACATCCACTGTTTTACATATTGCCATACTAATGTCTGTTGTATTCTGCTGCCTTTCCTACCCTCTACTATCCCCCCTCCCCTCCCTTCCCCTCCCATCTTCTCTCTCTACCCCATCTACTGTAATTCATTTCTCCCCCTTGTTTTTTTCCCTTTCCCCTCACTTCCTCTTGTATATAATTTTGTATAACAATGAGGGTCTCCTTCCATTTCCATGCAATTACCCTTCTCTCTCCTTTTCCCTGCCACCTGTCATCCCTGTTTAATGTTAATCTTCTTCTCATGCTCTTCCTCCCTGCTCTGTTCTTAGTTGCTCTCCTTATATCAAAGAAGACATTTGGCATTTGTTTTTTAGGGATTGGCTAGCTTCACTTAGCATAATCTGCTCTAATGCCATCCATTTCCCTGCAAATTCCATGATTTTGTCATTTTTTAATGCAGAGTAATACTCCATTGTGCATAAATGCCACATTTTTTTTTATCCATTCATCTATTGAAGGGCATCTAGGTTGGTTCCACAGTCTAGCTATTGTGAATTGTGCGGCTATGAACATTGATGTAGCAGTGTCCCTGTAGTATGCTCTTTTTAGGTTTTTAGGGAATAGACTGAGAAGGGGAATAGCTGGGTCAAATGGTGGTTCCATTCCCAGCTTTCCAAGAAATCTCCATACTGCTTTCCAAATTGGCCGCACCAATTTGCAGTCCCACCAGCAATGTACAAGTGTACCCTTTTCCTCACATCCTTGCCAGCACTTGTTGTTGTTTGACTTCATAATGGCTGCCAATCTTACTGAAGTGAGATGGTATCTTAGGGTGGTTTTGATTTGCATTTCTATGACTGCTAGAGATGGTGAGCATTTTTTCATGTACTTGTTGATTGACTGTATGTCCTCCTCTGAGAAGTGTCTGTTCAGGTCCTTGGCCCATTTGTTTATTGGGCTATTTGTTTTCTTATTGTTTAATTTTTTGAGTTCTTTGTATACTCTGGATATTAGGGCTCTATCTGAAGTATGAGGAGTAAAAATTTGTTCCCAGGATGTAGGCTCCCTATTTACCTCTCTTATTGTTTCTCTTGCTGAGAAAAAACTTTTTAGTTTGAGTGAATCCCATTTGTTGATTCTTGTTTTTTAACTCTTGTGCTATGGGTGTCCTACTAAGGAATTTGGAGCCGACCCCCACAGTATGTAGATTTGAGCCAACTTTTTCTTCTATTAGACGCAGAGTCTCTGTTTTGATATCAAGCTCCTTGATCCATTTTGAGCTAACTTTTGTGCATGGTGAGAGAAAGGGATTCAGATTCATTTTGTTGCATATGGATTTCCAGTTTTCCCAGCACCATTTGTTGAAGATGCTATCTTTCCTCCATTGTATGCTTTTAGCCTCTTTGTCAAAAATAAGATAGTTGTAATTTTGTGGATTGGTCTCTGTGTCCTCTATTCTGTATCATTGGTCCACCTGACTGTTTTGGTACCAGTACCATGCTGTTTTTGTTACTATTGCTCTGTAGTATAGTTTGAAGTCTGGTAATGCTATACCGCCTGATTCACTCTTCCTGCTTAGAATTGCCTTTGCTATTTTGGGTCTTTTATTTTTCCATATGAATTTCTTGATTGCTTTATCTATTTCTACAAGAAATGCGTTTGGGAATTTTATTGGCATTGCATTAAACCTATAGAGTACTTCTGGTAATGTTGCCATTTTAGTGATGTTAGTTCTGCCTATACATGAACAGAGTATATCTTTCCATCTTCTAAAGTCTTCTTCTATTTCTCTCTTTAGGGTTCTGTAGTTTTCATTGTGTAGGTCTTTCACCTCTTTTGTTAGGTTGGTTCCCAAGTATTTTATTTATTTATTTATCTATCTATCTATCTATCTATCTATTTATTTATTTATTTTTTGAGGATAGTGTGAATGGCATGATTGTCCTCATTTCCATTTCAGATAATTTGTCACAGATATATAGGAATGCCTTTGATTTATTTATGTTGATTTTATATCCTGCCACTTTGCTGAATTCATTTACTAGTTCTAGAATTTTCTTTGTAGAATCTTTTGGGTCTGCTAGGTATAATATCATGTCAGTAGCAAATACTGCTAATTTAAGTTCTTCTTTTCCTATCTGTATGCCTTTAATTGCTTTCATTTGTCTAATTGCTCTGGCCAGTGTTTCGAGAACTTTGTTGAATAGAAGTGGTGAGAGAGGGATCCCTGTCTTGTTCCACACGTTAGAGGGAAAGCCTTCAATTTTTTTTTCCATTTAGAATGATGCTAGCCTGAGGCTTAGCATAGATTTCTTTTACTATGTTGTGGTAAGTTCCTGTTATCCCTAGTTTTTCTAGTGTTTTGAACATAAAGGGATGTTGTACTTTGGTGAATGCTTTTTCTGCATCTATCAAGATGATTATATGGTTCTTATCTTTAAGTATATTGATGTGGTGAATAACATTTATTGATTTCCATATACTGAACCAGCCTTGCATCCCAGGGATGAATCCTACTTGATCATGGTGCACAATCTTTTTGATATGTATTTGTATCCAATTTGCTAGAATTTTATTGAGCATTTTTTTGCATCTAAGTTCATTAGAGATATTGGTCTATAGTTTTCTTTCTTTGAAGTGTCTTTGTCTGGTTTCAGAATCAGAGTGATGTTGGCCTCGTAGAATGAATTTAGAAGTATTCCCTCTTTTTCTATTTCCTGAAATAACTTAAAAAGTATTGGCATTAGTTCTTCTTTAAAGGTTTTGTAAAACTCTGCTGTATACGCATCTGCTCCTGGGCTTTTCTTGGTTGGTAGTTATTTGATGGCTTCTTCTATTTCCTCTATTGATATTGGATCTGGTCTGTTTAAGTTGTGTGTATCCTCCTGACTCAATCTGGGCAAATCATATGACTTAAGAAATTTATCGATGTCTTCACTATCTTTTATTTTATTGGAATATAAGTTTTCAAAATAATTTCTAATTATCTTCTGTATTTTTGTAGTGTCTATTGTGATATTGATTTTTTCTTTCCATATGCTAGTAATTTGAGTTCTCTCTCTTCTTCTCTTTGTTAGCATGGTTAAGAGTCTGTCAATCTTATTTATTTTTTCAAACAACCAACTTTTAGTTTTGTCAATTTTTTCAATTGTTTCTTTTGTTTCAATTTCATTGATTTCTGCTCTGATTTTAATTATTTCTTGCCTTCTACTATATTTGTTGTTGTTTTGCTCTTCTTTTTCTACGGTTTTGAGATGGAGTGTGAGATCATTTATTGGTTTTTTCTTTCTTTGAGGAATGAACTCCAAGCAATGAATTTTCCTCTTAGAACTGCTTTCATTGTGTCCCATAGATTCCGATATGTTGTGTCTGTGTTTTTATTTATCTCTAAGTATTTTTTGATTTCCTCCTGTATGTCTTCTGCAACCCATTGATCATTCAGTAACATATTGTTCATTCTCCAAGTGATGTAGGATTTTTCCTTCCTTCTTTTATCGTTGATTTCCAGTTTCACTCCATTATGATCAGATAAGATGCATGGTATTATCTCCACTCCTTTGTAATTTCTAAGAGTTGCCCTATGGCATAATATATGGTCTATTTTTGAGAAGAATCCATGTGCTGCTAAGAAAAAAGTATATCCACTTAATGATGGTTGATATATTCCATATAAGTCAGTTAAGTCTAGGTTATTAATTGTGTCATTGTATTCTATAGTTTCTTTATTCACCTTTTGTTTGGAAGATCTGTCCAATGGTGAGAGAGGTGTGTTGAAGTCACCCATAATTATTGTGTTGTGGTCTATTTGACTCTTGAACTTGAGGAGAGTTTGTTTTATGAACGTAGCAGCACCATTGTTAGGTGCATAATGTGATAATTGTTATGTCTTGTTGGGGAATGGTTCCCTTTAACAGTACATGGTGTCCTTCTTTATCCCTTTTGATTGACTTAGGCTTGAAGTTGATTTTATTCCATATGACAATGGGCACCCCTGCTTGCTTCCGAGGACCATGTGAGTGGTATGATTTTTCCCAACCTTTCACCTGTGTATGTCTTTTCCTATAGATGAGTCTCCTGAAAGCAGCATATTGTTGGATCCCCTCCCCTCCCTCCCCTGCCCTCTGGCCTTGCATGCTGCCCCTAAGCCCAGCCAGCCCTCCCTATCCTCTCCCTGGAGCTTTAAGCTCCTGGGCTAGGCCTCCCAGCTCGTGTTCATCTTCCTGTCAGTCGCATGGCATGCCCTGGTGTCGGGTGGTATCGCTCCAGGTCGTCGGGTCGGATGGGGGCTCCTTGCTTGGGCCCCCTACAGCAGGTGCTCACCGGGATCCCCCTTGCGCCACCCCCCCCCACCGCACTCCACTCTCTCCTCCTCCTCCTCCTCTGGCCGCCCCTTCCTCCCCTTCCCTCTTTCCCCTTGAGCTCTGTCCCTGCTGCTTGTCCGAGGTCGCGTGGCTCCCTATCCTGGGCTCCTCCAATGGGTCCCGGGACCCCTTTCACCCAGCCACCCAGCCTCATGCTGGCCGCTGGCAGCCTTTCCACACGCAGGGCCCTCCTTTGGCCCTGCTTGGGTCCAGGTCCCTCTCTTGAGGATCTACTCCCCTGGATTGCAGAGGAGTGCCATCAGCTGGCCTCTGCGCCCTGAAGGCTCCCTAGGGGAAACACAGCCCCGCCCCTCGCCTGGGCCCCCTTGGCTGCAGGAACCCTGACACCTGGCAGTGGATTTGGGCGCTGCGCTGACCTTGGCCTGTGCGATCCCCTCCCCTTTCTTCCCTCCCCTGCCCTCTGGCCTTGCATGCTGCCCCTACGCCCAGCCTGCCCTCCCTATCCTCTCCCTGGAGCTTTAAGCTTTTCGGCTGGGCCCCCCAGCGCGTGTTCGTCATAGTGTCGCGTGGCGTGCCTTGGCGTCCGGTCGGATGGGGGCCCCTTGCTTGGGCCCCCTACCTCGCGCGCTCACCGGGGTCCCTCTTGCGCTGCCCCCCCCACCGCACCCCACTCTCTCCTCCTCCTCCTCTGGCCGCCCCTTCCTCCCCTTCCCTCTTTCCCCTTGAGCTCTGTCCCTGCTGCTTGTCCTAGGTCGCATGGCTCCCTAGCCTGGGCTCCACCAATGGGTCTCTAAACCCCTCCCACCCAGCCACCCAGCTTCATACTGGCTGCTGGCAGCCTTTCCACAAGCAGGGCCCTCCTTTGGCCCTGCTTGGGTCCAGGTCCCTCTCTTGAGGATCTACTCCCCTGGATTGCAGAAGAGTGCCATCAGCTGGCCTCTGTGCCCTGAAGGCTCCCTAGGGGAAATACAGCCCCGCCCCTCGCCTGGGCCCCCTTGGCTGCAGGAACCCTGACACCTGGCAGTGGACCTGGGCGCTGCGCTGACCTTGGCCTGTGCGATCCCCTCCCCTTTCTTCCCTCCCCTGCCCTCTGGCCTTGCATGCTGCCCCTAAGCCCAGCCAGCCCTCCCTATCCTCTCCCTGAAGCTTTAAGCTCCTGGGCTGGGCCCCCCAGCGTGTGTTCCTTCCTCCTCATTTCGCATGGCACGCTGTGGCATCGGGTGGCGTCGCTCCAGGTCGTTGGGTCGGACGGGGGCCCCTTGCTTGGGCCCCCTACCACGTGCGCTCCCCGCGGTCCCTTTTTCGCCGCCCCCCCACAGTACCCCACTCTCTCCTCCTCCTCCTCCTCTGGCCGCCCCTTCCTCCCCTTCCCTCTTTCCCCTTGAGCTCTCTCCCTGCTGCTTTTCCAGGTCGCGTGGCTCCCTAGCCTGGGCTCCACCAATGGGTCCCGGGACCCCTTTCACCCAGCCACCCAGCTTCATGCTGGCAGCTGGCAGCCTTTCTACACGCAGGGCCCTCCTTTGGCCCTGCTTGGGTCCAGGTCCCTCTCTTGAGGATCTACTCCCCTGGATTGCAGAGGAGTGCCATCAGCTGTCCTCTGCGCCCTAAGGCTCCCTAGGGGAAACACAGCCCCGCCCCTCGCCTGGGCCCCCTTGGCTGCAGGAACCCTGACACCTGGCAGTGGACCTGGGCGCTGTGCTGACCTTGGCCTGCGCGATCCCCTCCCCTCCCTCCCCTGCCCTCTTGCCTAGCATGCTGCCCCTAAGCCCAGCCAGCCCTCCCTATTTTCTCCCTGGAGCTTTAAGCTCCTGGGCTGGGCCCCCCAGTGCGTGTTCGTCGTCGTGTCGCGTGGCTTGCCGTGGCGTCGGGTGGCGTCGCTCCAGGTCGTCGGGTCGGACGGGGGCCCCTTGCTTGGGCCCCCTACCGCGCGCGCTCCCCCTTGCGCCGCCCCCCCCACCCCACCCCACTCTCTCCCCCTCCCCCTCCTCCTCCTCTGGCCGCCCCTTCCTCCCCTTCCCTTTTTCCCCTTGAGCTCTCTCCCTGCTGCTTGTCCTAGGTCGAGTGGCTCCCTAGCCTGGGCTCCTCCAGTGGGTCCCGGGACCCCTCCTACCCAGCCACCCAGCTTCACGCTGGCCGCTGGCAACCTTGCTTGCCACATGCAGGGCCCTCCTTTGGCCCTGCTTGGGTCCAGGTCCCTCTCTTTAGGATCTACTCCCCTGGATTGCAGAGGAGTGCCATCACCTGGCCTCTGTGCCCTGAAGGCTCCCTAGGGGAAATACAGCCCTGGCCCTCGCCAGAGCGCCCTTGGCTGCAGGAACCCTGTCAACTGGCAGTGGACCTGGGCGGTGGGCTGTCCTTGGCCTGCGGGATCCCCTCTACTCCCTCCCCTGCCCTCTCGCCTAGCATGCTGCCCCTAAGCCCAGCCAGCCCTCCCCATCCTATCCCTGGTGCTTTAAGCTCCTGGGCTTGTCCCCCCAGCGCTGTGTTCATTGTGGTGTTGCGTGTCATGCCGTGGTGTCCGGTGGTGTAGCTCCGGGTTGTCGGGTTTGAAGGGGGCCCCTTGCTTGGGCCCCCTACCTGGAGCGCTCCCTGTGGTCCCCCTTGTGCTGCCCTTCCTCCCCATCCCACTCTCTCCTCCTCCTCCTCCTCCTCCTCCTCCTCCTCCTCCTCCTCCTCGAGCGGCCCCTTCCTCCCCTTCCCTCTTTTCCCTTGAGGTCTCTTGCTGCTGCTTGTCCTAGGTCGCCTGGCTCCCTAGCCTGGGCTCCTCCAATGGCTCCCTGGACCCCTCCCACCCAGCCACCCAGCTTCATGCTGGCTGCCTGCAGCCTTTCCACATGCAGGTCCCTCCTTTGGCCCTGCTTGGGTCCAGGTCCCTCTCTTGAGGATCTACTCCCCTGGATTGCAGAGGAGTGCCATCAGCTGGCCTCTGGGCCCTGAAGGCTTCCTAGGGGAAACACAGCCCTGCCCCTTGCCTGGGCCCCCTTTGCTGTAGGATCCCTGACCCCTGGCAGTCGACCTGGGGCCTGGGCCAACCTTGGCCTTCCTGATGCCCTCCCTTCCCTTCCCTGCCCTCTAGCCTTGCATGCTGCCCCTAAGCCCAGGCAGCCCTCCCCATCCTATCCCTGTATCTTTAATCTCTTGGGCTTGGCCCATGAGTGTGTGTCCTTTGTCTTTTCGGGACACACACTCATGGGATGTGTGGTGGCATTGCGTGGCGTAGCTCCATGTGGTAGTGTTGGACAGGGGCCCCTTGCTTGGGCCCCCTACCGTGCATGCTACCTGCAGTCCCCATTGTGATGCCTGCCCCCGCCCCCTACCCCACCCCACTCTCTTCTCCTCCTAGCGCAGCCCCTTTCTCCCCTTTCTTCTTTCCCCTTGAGCTTTCTCCCTGCCGCTTTTCTTAGGTTGCGTGGCTCCCTAGGCTGTGCTCCTTCAATGGCTCCCTGGACCCCTCCCACCCAGCCAGCCAGTTTCATGCTCCTGTGTTGGGCCCCTGAGTGCGTGTTCCTTCCTGTCGCGTGGTGTGTCCTGCCGTGGCGTCGGGTTGCTTCGCTCCAGGTTGTCTGGTTTGACGGGGGCCCCTCGCTTGGGCCCCCTAAGGCGTGTACTCCTGGAGGTCCTCCTTGTGCAGCCTGGCGCTGCCACCAACACCACCCCACCCCACCCAACTCTCTCCTCCTCCTTGCGCCGCCCCTTCCTCCACTTCCCTCTTTCCCTTTAATCTCTCTCCCTGCTGCTTGTCCTAGTTAGCTTGGCTCCCTAGCCTGGGCTCATGCTACAAAAAAAATGAGTAAGAGTGCTCCACAATTTTATGCTGTTGTTGGAATAGTAAATTATTATAATTGATATTAGAAATCTGTATGGAGTTTCCTAAAAAGACTAGGCATTGAACTGTCATATGACCCAGTTCTACCACTTCTTGGTTTTTATCCTGAAGAATTAAAGTCATCATACTACAGTGATACATGCATGTCCATGTTTATAGCAGCACAATTCACAATAGTGAAACTATGGAACAAGCCTATTGTCCATTAGCAGATGAATAGATAAATAAAATGTAGTCATATACACAATGGAGTTTTATTCAGCCATAAAGATAAGTGAAATTATGTCATTTTTGGGAAAATGGATATGTGTGACCATTATGTTAAGCCAAAAAGTGAAACTCAGAAGGTCAAAGGTTCTATGTTTTCTCTTATATCTGAAAACTAGAAAGGAAAAAGGAAAAGAAAGTGTGTAAGTGTGTGCCTGTGTGTGTGAGTGTGTGTGTGTGTGTGTGTGTGTGTGTGTGTAAGGGATGTCTTGAAAACTGAAGGGAGATCAGTAGAGAAAAGGGATCAGGATTAGGAAGAGGTAAATGATGGAGAGTAATATTGGCCAAATTATATGTTATATTGTCTGCATGTATAAATATATAAGAACAAATCTCACCATTTATGTACAACTATAATGCACCAATAAAAAACATGGAAAGTGAAAAAAATCAAAATAAAAAAAGAGAGAGTTTATATTGCATAGGAGGCCATGGTCAAGAAGTGTCAATCAAACTTCGGTTAATGATCAGTAAGAATTCTAACATTGAGTATAGTTTGGCAAACTTTAGATCACTAGTGGTTTTTATAAGAGAAATTTTTATGGAATCATTGCATTGGGCAGTTGTTTAGGTTGTACATGGAATTTTGTTAATAAAGCAAAAAATATGGATTCCTTTCTTGAGGAGGTTAGCAGTGATGAAGGAAAGAAGAATAGGTAGCCACAGACAGATAAGAACAAACCAAAAATCCTCCCTTGAATGGCAGAATCCTAGATTCATAGACCAGGAAAGAAAGCACAAATGTAAGGTGAGCAGAATATTGTGGCACAAGTGGCATGGGTGTCAATCAAATGGTGGAAATAGGGCAGGGTGGTCCTGGCCAAGAAAAATATCACACATCTATGCATTCAGAGAGAAGTAACAAGTAGTAAATGAGGTAAATGGTGAGGCTATGAAGCCTCTGTCTTCTAAAGGAATTTAGACATCAGTCTATCTGCTGAGGGCTGGAGGTACAGTTTGAACTCAGGCCCCAACAAATAATACAAGTTTCTTAGATAAATGAAAAGAGAGTGCAATGGTTAACTTTATGTGTTAAGTTGACTGTGGTAAATGATACCCAGAGAACTGGTAAAATATTTTTCCTGGTGTATCTTTAAGAGTATTTCTTTTAAAGCTTGGCATTTGAATCAGCAAACTGATGAAAGAAGATCCACCCTCACCTATGTGGGCAGCATCTTTCAATCCATTGAAGCCCCAAATAGTACAAAAAGAAAAGAAGTGAAATTTGCTCTGTTTAACCTACAACACCTATTTCTTCTGCTCTCAATGTCAGATTCTTTGGCCTTTGAACTCCAAAACTTATGCTAATGGTTTCCCAGGTTCTCAGGCCTTCTGCCTCAAACTGGAAATTGCACCATCTGCTCCACTGGTTCTTGGGTGTTCAGACTGAATTACACTGCAGCTTCCCTGGTTTTCCAGCTTGTCCATGACATATCAAGAAAACCTTGGGCCCCCACAACTTAATGTGCCAATTCTAACAAAAAAAATCCCCTCATACATCTGTGTGTATATATATATATATATAATCTCTCTCTATATATATCATATTAATTTTGCCTCTCTAGAGAACACTAATAAAGGGCATCAACTAGAGGGAAGTAAAGGAATCAGAGAGCACATTTTAAGTAAATGCCACTAAATAACTTCAAAATGGCTACAATTTATGTTAAGTAAATTTTATGTCAGGCTGTGAGTAAAAATGAGAGCATCAAAGCACGTGATCAGGTTAGTGTCAGAACAGGAATGAAGAAAAGTTGGGATGGTCAACGACAAGGAGCATGTGCTATGGTTCTGTTTTGACTTTACTGACATGAAAGAAAATTAAGACTGAAATATGAGTTTATCACCAAAATCAGACATGGAGAAAAAGCAGTATTGTAGGCAAAAATATAAAACGCACAAAAGAAAAAAAATGTAGTTGGATTCCAGCCTTTTATGTCAGGGGGAATAAAACAGGTCTGTTAAATGTAAATAATTATATTTTCTTTCTTTGTGACTGAATAGGGTTCATTTTAGTTATTTGAAAGGATGTCAAAGTAATGACAAAACACTCCTTTTGTAAGAGTATTTGAAAAATAATGACATGTCCAGGCTGATATAAAAGTTGAGGATTTCCTTTGAGACAGTTCTGGCATGATTTGTGGATGTGGGATGTTCTGCAGTAATATAAGTCATCTGTTTTGCCTTGGACATGAAATTCCAAGAATAAGAAGAAAAAGAGGATGCACTTTGCTTGTCAGTATCTTTCTTAACAGAGTAATATATCTCTAGAGTGCAATGCCTTTTACTCTAAATCATACTATTGTGGTCTTAATTATGGATGGCTCATTCTTACTTCTTCATAGACAGAATACAAACATAGAAGCCTTCAAAATTTCCCTTTATCTCCTGCTAATGCTCTGGTATAAGCACTCATCTCCAAAACAATTTTCAAGATATTTTTCTAGACAAGGTGATAATAAAGCATATTATAGTTTATCTCAGTGTGCTAAAAATGTGCTTACTAAAACTCACATGCCTCATTCTTTTTTACTTTCTTCCACTGATTTTCACTGGTCCCTAATGACTTAAATAAACAAATATTTCCAAGTATTTTGTGCAGTTGTTAATATTTTAGAAGGCAGAGGAATTATCCAGAGCAAGTGTAGATTCCCAAAGAGTAATAGTAACACTTAAATGTTTGCAACATAGACAGTGAAGAAGTAAAGCAAATACATGCCAATACAATTTATTTCCACTTAGTCAACAAATATGTGTTGCTTACTAAATGACAGCATTGGGGCCCAGATAATGCTCATCCTTTCATAAAAATATCTTAATCTATGTGGGTAGACATTGAAAGTAAACAGCATATATGAAATTATATATAAATGTATTTAAGTGCAACAAAGGAGAATGGGTGAATTGATTTAGGAAATCTGAATAAAGGTAGATAAGGATGTCTTAGTGGCATGGAAAACATGATAAGCAAAAAGTAAACAATGAAAATAAATGGATCAAATGGCACCATGAAGGGCCACAGAATAGCTATCCTGAGAAGTTAGAGATGCTAGATTATAATAGTAAGTAGGGAAAATGTTATTAAGGACCTTGGAAATCCTTCAGATAGTTTGAATATAAAACAAAGCAATTAATGGCCAGTAAAGTAGTCTGCTTTTAAAAGGGGCTTAACCACAGAATTCATCCATTTTTATCTATAATGAGGATTTACTTTTTGTCTTATGACTAAAGCTTTTTTTAATAATGAAAAAAAGTAGGATTTAGGAAAAACAATTGAGGACAGGTAGAAGTATCTCAATTTGTTCCTAATTACCATGGGCTTTCTGTATATACTAAACTGTAAACCTACATGGAGAGAAGGTAGATGCAAAGTGCTACTTGAAAATCTAAAACATTTATTTGTCATATTTGTCAAGATTCTCTAGAAACATACCAAAAGAAAGTAAGATAAAAAGATAGATTGTAGATTAGTGGATGAAGTATAGGGATGGATAGATAGAAGAAAGCATAGATCAGAGGATTTGAGAAATTGTCTCACATGATGATGTACGCTAGAAAGTCTCACTGTAGGCTATTAATAGGCTGGATGGACAACCAGGAAGGAGACTGAAAACCCAGGGTGTCACTGGCGCAGTTCCCGGAGTCTGAAGGCCAGATACCTAAAGTTCTGTTATTGAAGGGCAGGAGAAGGGTATTCCAGCTCTAGAAGACAGCAAGTAAATTTGCCTTTCATCTTTCTTTTTCTTCTATCTGGTCCTTCACACAATTGGATGATATCCACACAGTGTGATGGCAAATTGTCCTTACTCAGTCCACTGATTCTAAAGGCATTCTCTTCTGGAAATATCCTCACAGATAAACTCAGAAATCCTACTTTTCACAGTTTTTTTGGTGTCTCTTATTGTGGTTGTGTTGACACCTAAAACATTTCAGTCATAAAAACAAAAATGAAAGGTATCTGTTCATTTTAACAAAATTGTACAATTCAAAGTATTTTAAGTTTCTATTCCCATCTCTAACATATATGATAGATATTATTTATCTTATTATTCAATTAATAGAGACAAGTATTTCTCAAACATTAAGTATCACTGAGTAGTCTCCTGAATATAGAGTAATAGAGAATCACTACAATAATAGTGAAACATATATTCTTTTCCTGACTTTATTGTACATGATCATGAGACTACTTTTGTAGGTCTAATGACCTGACACCTTCCAGTTTCTATTCAAATTAATTAAAAACAATAATAAAAATAGATAAAAGATACTTTCAGAAATATCACTTAATTAAACTTGATTTTTTTCTTATTCTATATTTGAGTTATTTAATATATCCCATTCTGTTTTATTCCAAAGAGAACTTAAATGTGTTCTTAATAAGAGGGATTAAAATTTAAAAAAAGAATAATGCATTGTACAATAGTTGCCTATAATTTACTAGATTATGGTATAGATTTTTATTTAAATAAATATATGGTCTACAGAGGAAGGCCAACTTTAAAATATAAATTAATATTGTACCTTCCTAAACCACACAATTAGCTATCTGAAAATGAAATAAAATAACCCCAATATATTAATGTTCTAAAGTAATTATTTCAGGGAAAAATGAAGAAGTTTTAATGCTTTTGAAGGAAGTACATCTAACTGAATTATGATAGCTAATTATTTCCTAGGTTACATCCCTTCCTCCTCATATAATTTACAAGCAAGTCAGAATCTGTTTCTTTTGTTAAATGCCATATTAGAAATGCTATTTAGCCATGGGTAATTTCTAATACTTCTCCTTCCCTTGTACTATCTCATGTATAAGATTAACATAATCCATAGATCAGTTTATCAAGCCAAAAAACATTTTAAGAAAAAACCTGGGATATAATGACTGCATAGTATGTATAAAGATGCCTCCACTATCTAAGTGTCTGTTGATTTGTTCTATATTGTTCCTTTCAAAATCAAAAGTACCCAAAGCCCAGTTTCAGAAAATATTCTGTTATTGATTTAATTAAGATTCCCCAGAATTCATGTGGTGAAGTCCTTACCTCTAGTACCTCCAAATATGACCTCATCTGGAGAGGAATAATGACCTTTATTTGAGGAATAACTGGATGAATCAACATTAGGAAATTTGTTAGCAGAAGTTAAGTTAGTATATTTTAAGCTGCAAAGCTATACAATATGAATTAGAAATTTAAAATTAATTGATATTCTACTTTAAAAACAAAAAGGAGATTTCTATTTAAAGGTGAAATACTAAAATTAATCCCAAAAATTAATAAGACAAGAATAAGACAATGATGACTGTTTTTTTTAATTTTTTAATTTTTTTATTATTAGTTGTTCAAAACATTACAAAGCTCTTGACATATCATATTTCATACATTTGATTCAAGCAGGTTATGAACTCCCATTTTTACCCCGTATACAGATTGCAGAATCACATCGGTTACACATCCACTTTTTTACATACTGCCATACTAGTGTATGTTGTATTCTGCTGCCCTTCCTATCCTCTACTATCCTCCCTCCCCTCCCCTCCCATCTTCTCTATCTACCCCATCTACTTTAATTCATTTATCTCTCTTGTTTTTTTCCCCTTTCCCCTAACTTCCTCTTATATGTAATTTTGTATAACAATGAGTGTCTCCTTCCTTTACTATGCAATTTCCCTTCTCTCTCCCTTTCCCTCCCCGCTCTCATCCCTATTTAATGGTGATCTTCTTCTCATGCTCTTCCTCCCCACTCTGTTCTTAGTTGCCCTCCTTATATCAAAGAAGAATTTGGCATTTGTTTTTTTAGGGATTGACTAGCTTCACTTAGTATAATCTGCTCTAATGCCATGATTTTGATATTTTTTAGTGCTGAGTAATACTCCATTGTGTATACATGCCACATTTTTTATCCATTCATCTATTGAAGGGCATCTAGGTTGGTTCCACAGTCTAGCTATTGTAAATTGTGCTGCTATGAACATCGATGTAGCAGTATCCCTTTAGTATGCTCTTTTAAGGTCTTCAGGAATAGTCCAAGAAGGGGAATAGCTGGGTCAAATGGTGGTTCCATTACCAGCTTTCCAAGGAATCTCCATACTGCTTTGCAAATTGGCCGCACCAATTTGCAGTCCCACCAGCAATGAACAAGTGTACCCTTTTCCCCACATCCTCGCCAGCACTTGTTGTTTGACTTCATAATGGCTGCCAATCTTACTGGAGTGAGATGGTATCTTAGGGTGGTTTTGATTTGCATTTCCCTGACTGCTAGAGATGGTGAACATTTTTTCATGTACTTGTTGATTGATTGTATGTCCTCCTCTGAGAAGGGTCTGTTCAGGTCCTTGCCCATTTGTTGATTGGGTTATTTGTTTTCTTATTGTTTAATTTTTTGAGTTCTTTGTATACCCTGGATATTAGGGCTCTATCTGAAGTGTGAGGAGTAAAAATTTGTTCCCAGGATGTAGGCTCCCTATTTACTTCTCTTATTGTTTCTCTTGCTGAGAAAAAACTTTTTAGTTTGAGTAAGTCCCATTTGTTGATTCTTGTTTTTAACTCTTGTTCTATAGGTGTCCTATTAAGGAATTTGGAGCCCGACCCCACAATATGTAGATTGGAGAAACTTTTTTTCTATCAGACACAGAGTCTCTGTTTTGATATGAAGCTCCTTGATCCATTTTGAGTTAACTTTTCTGCATGGCGACAGAAAAGGATTCAGATTTATTTTGTTGCATATGGATTTCCAATTTTCCCAGCACAATTTGTTGAAGATGCTATCTTTTCTCCATTGTATGCTTTTAGCCCCTTTGTCAAATATAAGATAATTTTAATTTTGTGGCTTGGTCTCTGTGTCCTCTATTCTGTACCATTAGTTCATCTGCCTGTTTTGGTACCAATACCATGCTGTTTTTGTTACTATTGCTCTGTAGTATAGTTTGAAGTCTGGTATCGCTATACCGCCTGATTCACTCTTTCTCCTTAGAATTGCTTTTGCTATTCTGGGTCTTTTATTTTTCCATATGATTTTCTTGATTGCTTTATCTTTTTCTACAAGTAATACTGTTCGGATTTTAATTGGCATTGCATTAAACCTATAGAGAACTTTTGGTAAAATCGCCATTTTGATGATGTTACTTCTGCCTATCCATGAATAGGGTATATTTTTCCATCTTCTAAGATCTTCTATTTCTCTCTTTAGGGTTCTGTAGTTTTATTGTATAAATCTTTCACCTCTTTTGTTAGGTTGATTCCCAAGTATTTTATTTTTTTTGAGGATATTGTGAATGGAGTGGTTTTCCTCATTTCCATTTTAAAAGATTTGTCGCCGATATACAGGAATGCCTTTGATTATGTGTGTTGATTTTATATTCTGCCACTTTGCTGAATTCATTTATTAGCTCTAGTAGTTTTTTTGTACACCCTTTTGGGTCTGCTAGGTATAAGATCATGTCATTCGCAAATAGTGATAATTTAAGTTCTTCTTTTCCTATCTTTATGCCTTTAATTTCTTTTGTCTGTCTAATTGCTCTGGCCAGTATTTCGAGAACTATATTGAATAGAAGTGGTGAGAGAGGGCATCCCTGTCTTGTTCTGATTTTGGAGGGAATGCCTTCAATTTTTCTCCATTCAGAATGATGCTAGCCTGAGACTAGCTTTTAGAATGTTGAGGTAAGTTCCTGTTATCCCTAGTTTTTCTAGTGTTTTGAACATAAAGGGATGCTGTACTTTGTCGAATGCTTTTACTTCATCTATCAAGATGATCATGTGGTTCTTATCTTTAAGTCTATTGATGTGGTGAATAACATTTATTGATTTCCATATATTGAACCAGTCTTGCATCCCAGGGATGAATCCTACTTGATCATGGTGCACAATTTTTTTGATATGTTTTTGTATTCAATTCGCCAGAATTTTATTGAGGATTTTTGAATCTAGGTTCATTAGAGATATTGGTCTGTAGTTTTCTTTCTTTGAGGTGTCTTTGTCTGCTTTCAGAATCAGGGTGATTTGGGCCTCATAGAATGAATTTGGAAGAGCTCCCTCATTTCTATTTACTGAAATAACCTGAAAAATATTGGTGTTAATTCTTCTTTAAAGGTTTTGGAAAACTCCGCTGTATACCCATCCGGTCCTGGGCTTTTCTTGGTTGGTAGTCTTTGATGGCTTCTTCTATATCATCCATTGATATTGGTCTGTTTAAATTGTGTGTATCCTCCTGACTCAATCTGGGGAAATCATATGACTTAAGAAATTTATCAATGTCTTCACTCTCTTCTATTTTATTGGAATATAGGGTTTCAAAATAATTTCTAATTATCTTCTGTACTTCTGTAGCATCTGTTGTAATATTGCCTTTTTCATCTTGTATGTTAGTAATTTGAGTTTTCTCTCTTCTTCTCTTCGTTAGCATGGCTAAGGGTCTGTCAATCTTATTTATTTTTTTGAAGAACCAACTTTTAGTTTTGTCAATTTTTTAGTAGTTTCTTTTGTTTCAATTTCATTGATTTCTGCTCTAATGTTAATTATTTCTTGCCTTCTGCTACATTTGCTGTTGTTTTGCTCTTCCTTTTCTAGGGCTTTGAGATGAAGTGTGAGCTCATTTATTTGTTGGTTTTTTCTTTTTGTGAGGAATGACCTCCAGGCAATGAATTTCTCTCTTAAAACTGCTTTCATTGTGTCCCATAAATTCTGATATGTTGTGTCTTTTTTTAATTTATCTTTAAGAATTTTTTGATTTCCTCCTTTATGTCTTCTGTAACCCATTGAACATTCAGTAATATATTGTTCATTTTCCAAGTGATGTAGAATTTTTCCTTCCTTCTTTTATCATTGATTTCCAGTTTCATTCTATTATGATCAGATAAGATGCATGGTATTATCTCCACACCTTTATATTTACTAAGGGTTGCCCTATGGAATAATATATGGTCTATTTTTGAGAAGGATCCATGTGCTATGGAGAAAAAAGTATATCCACTTGTTGATGGTTGATATATTCTATATATGTCAGTTAAGTCTAGGTTATTGATTGTGTTATTGAGTTCTATAGTTTCTTTATTCAACTTTTGTTTGGAGGATCTGTCCAATGGTGAGAGAGGTGTGTTGAAGTCACCCATAATTATTGTGTTGTGGTCTATTTGATTCTTGAACTTGAGGAGAGTTTGTTTTATGAACATCGCAGCACCATTATTTGGTGCATAAATATTGATAATTGTTATGTCTTGTTGATGAATGGTTCCTTTTAACAGTATATAATGTCCTTCCTTATCCCTTTTGATTAACTTTGTCTTGAAGTCGATTTTATTCGATATGAGGATGGCCACCCCTGCTTGCTTCTGAGGACCATGTGTATGGTATGTTTTTCCCCAACCTCCACCTTCAGCCTGTGTATGTCTTTTCCAATCAGATGTGTCTCCTGGAGGCAGCATATTGTTGTATTTGCTTTTTTAATCCATGTTATCAGCCCATGTTGCTTTATTTGTGAGTTTAAGTCATTAATGTTTAGGGTTTTTATTGATATATGGTTTGTACTTCCAGCTATGTTTGACTATTTATCTTTTTTTTTAAAATTTGGTTTGTTTCTCCATGATTAGCTTTTTTCCCCTCCTCTCTTGCTTTACTGAGCTACTTCCCACTGTTGGTTTTGGTTATTGTTTTTCATTTCTTCCTCGTGTAGTGTTTTGCTCACGATGCTTTGCAATGCTGGTTTTCTGGCTGCAAATTATTGTAACTTTTGTTTATCATGAAAGATTTTTATTTTGTTGTCATACCTGAAGCTTAATTTTGCTGAATACAAAATTCTTTGTTGGCATCCATTGTCTTTCAGTGTTTGAAATACTTTGTTCCGGGATCTTCTCGCTTTCAGCATCTGTGACAAAAAATCCACCGTTAACCTTATTGGTTTACCCCTGAATGTAATCTGCCTCCTTTCTCTTGTAGCTTTTAATATTTTCTCTTTGTTCTATATATTGGATATCTTCATAACAATGTGTCTTGGCATTGGTCTACTGTGATTTTGTATGCTCCATGTCCTGTATGCATTTAAAATTTGTACATCTGTTTCCTTTTTTATATCTGGAAAGTTTTCTAAAATTATCTCATTCAACAATTTGCTCATTCCCTTGGTTTGGACCTCTAAACCTTCCTCTATCCTGATGACTCTTAAGTTTTTTTTTTATGTTAACCCATATCTCTTGGATGTTTTTCTCATGGTTTCTTACCAGCCTTTCTGAGTTGACTAGACTCTTTTCAAGATGATATATTTTGTCTTCATTGTCTGACGTTCTGGCTTCTTCTTGCTCCACTCTGTTAGTGATACTGTCATTTGAGTTTTTAATTTGGTTTATAGTTTCCTTCATTTCTAGGATTATTGTTTGATTTTTTTATAATCTCTATCTCCTGGTAAAGTTGCTTATTTGCTTCTTTTATCTGTTTATGTATTTCATTTTCAATGTGTTCTTTCATTGTTTGTATTTGCAGTCTCATGTCCTCTTTAAGATTCCATTTCATCTGTCTAAGGTATTTCTTGAGTTCTTTATTGGACCATTTTTCTGATGCCTCTAGGTTCTCCTGTATATTAAGGTGTCCTGCATTGTTTGTACTCCTTTTCTTCCTTGATTTTTCATGCTGCTCATGTTACTTCTGGTTCTGTTTGACTGCTGAGTTACTGTTTACTCCTATAAATTTATTTGGTTTTGTGTATCTCCAGAGTCTCTCTTATGTGATGGGAGGCTATGACTAGAGATGATGAATTTTGTTGCACTTTAATGCAGATTCATTTATTTCCTAAACTTTGTTCGGATTCTGATGGCATATAGCAGTATGCGGTTTGATCTTGGGACTTATGTTTAGGTCGACTGATGTGATGCTATTGAGGTTGGTATATCTTGGCAACCTTGGAAGATTGCTCTACTGATGAGGGATATTAACAGGTGAATGGTCTGGAGTATTTGAAGGTAGCTAGGGAATTGGTAGCACTATATAATGCCTCAGAACAATTACCTATACACATTTAGTAAATTACACATAAAGAGTGTCATGATGCTTGGGAGGAAAGGTATTAGAAGGGGAGGGAAGTAGTTGCTAAAGAGAATGAGAGTAAACAGGTAGAATTAAAGGAAAGGGGAATAAGGAAATTGAAAAGAAATGAAAAGACAAAAGAAAAAAATTTTAAAAAAATGAAAAAATGCTCACCATCTCTAGCAGTCAGAGAAATGCAAATCAAAACCACCCTAAGATACCATCTCACTTCAGTAAGATTGGCAGCCACTCTGAAGTCAAACAACAACAAGTGCTGGTGAGGATGTGGAGAAAAGGGTACACTTGTTCATTGCTGGTGGGACTGCAAATTGGTGCGGCCAATGTGGAAAGCAGTATGGAGATTCCTGGGAAAGCTGGGAATGGAACTACCATATGACCCTGCTATTGCCCTTCTCGGACTATTCCCTGAAGGCCTTAAAAGAGCATGCTACAGGGATACTGCCACATCGATGTTCATAGCAGCACAATTCACAATAGCTAGACTGTGGAACCAACCCAGATGCCCTTCAATAGATGAATGGATAAAAAAAATGTGGCATTTATACACCATGGAATATTACGCAGCACTTAAAAATGACAAGCTCATGGAATTTGCAGGGAAATGGATGGCACTAGAGCACATTATGCTTAGTGAAGCTAGCCAATCCCTAAAAAACAAATACCAAATGTCTTCTTTGATATAATGAGAGCAACTATGAACAGAGCAGGGAGGAAGAGCAGGAAGAAAAGATTAACATTAAACCGAGACATGAGATGGGAGGGAAAGGGAGAGGAAAGGGAAATTGCATGGAAATGAACGGAGACCCTCATCGCTATACAAAATTACATATAAGAGGTTGTGAGGGGAATGGGAAAATAAACAAGGAGAGAAATGAATTACAGTAGATGGCGTAGAGAGAGAAGATGTGAGGGAAGGGGTGGGGGGATAGTAGGGGATAGGAAAAGTAGCAGAATACAACAATTACTAATAGGGCATTATGTAAAATTGTGGATGTGTAACCGATGTGATTCTGCAATCTGCATTTGGGGTTAATTTGGGAGTTCATAACCCACTTCAATCTAATGTATGAAATATGATATATCAAGACCTTTGTAATGTTGTGAACAACCAATTAAAAAAAGTAAAAGACCTAGATCAAAAAAAATCAAATAAATAAATAATTAAAAAAAGTAAAAAAAAAAATTTAAATGCAGTTAGAGTTCGATTAATTTCTCTTCCAGTAGGTGGAGCTGTGCCCACGGGGCCAAGCTTATCCTCTCAATAAGCAGGAAACAATCACTGTGAAGTGGCTCCTCCCCCCCCACTGGGCGGCTCTCCAATCCTTAGTGTCTAGGGCCTTTTCTTGTGTCTAGTCACTTCCCCACTTTTCCTCCAGCCAGGCCTCACTCACGGGTGATGCTCACCACAATACTGGCTACACACAATACCTGCTGCTCCCAGGATCCCTATTTTCTTGAACGACTGGGCACACTCTCCCTGCTTGCCATTCCCCCAGACCCTAAAGTTGTGGAACGTGGGGCTGAAAACCGTCAGCGTATTTTGCCTGCTCTCTGGTAGCCACACCCCAGGGAGCTGGTGCAAGAGACCTCAGTTGTCAGCGCTGGTGGGATCGGTAGCCGGGGGTCCCGCGCCGCGGGTCCCATGCTGCTCCTGATTCCCTCAGTCTGACTATTGTGCTCACAGGAGAGCTGGGGGGGGGCCCTTGAGGTTTCCCTGCAGTGTGAAGAGGAAGGGCTGGGGGTTACACACCTGCAGCCACTGGTTTCAATGAAGTTATCTCCTCCACCGCATTCTAGTGACGTCAGTTCTCTGCCATGGTGATGTCCCATGCAAATTGGGGCCATTAGTTCCCTTTGCTGTGTGTCCTTGCAACGGGTGGGTCCAGACCGGCTCTCCCAAGCCCCGTCTCAATCCTGTGGCCGCTGCCTATGAAGGCTCGGTTGGTGTTAACCTCAAAAGGTTCATGGAGGAGCCGACCAGTTGTTTCTCTGTTCAGCAGAACCATTTGTAGCGCTGAGTCACAGCTGTTTGGCTGCAAGATGCAGGCGTACAGGAGCCTGAATTCACCCACTCCGGGCTTGGTGTGTGTTCTCAGGGGTGCAGACTATTCACCTCAGGTCCATGTCAGCCCAGCATTCCCAAGTGATCCTGAGCAAACAGCATTCAGACAGTTTAAGACTCCCTTTGCCCACGCAGCTGAAGAGGTCAGAGAATTGATCTCTCTGTGTCTGCTGCCATGTTGGAACCCGTAATGTTGATGACCGTTTTTAAGTAATAACATTTTAGAAGCCATGCTAGTATAAGTAAGAAAAAAAATGAGGTATAGTGTGCAAAGAAAGACAATTACTATAATTTTTAATAATGGTAAAAATAGTAGGAAGCCAAAGAAAACTAAAAATATTCCAGATGCTTAATATTTATGATACAAAAATAACTCCTAAATTTTGACAAGAAAGTCTATTAGTCGGCTTTTCATTGCTGTGATCAAAATACCTGAAAAGAACAATTTAGAGGAGGAAAAATTTATTTTGGTCTCAGGCTTTCAGAGTTCCAGTACATGGTTTACCAACTTTATTGCTCTCAGCCCAAGTTGAGGCGGAACATCATGACAGAAAGATGTGGTGGGGAGCACTGCTCCACTCATGGCAGACAGGAATTGGGGGTAGAGAAGTATAGGTAAGATGATCACCTGCAGGTCAAGCACCTAGTGACCTCTCTTCTCCAGTCATGACCCATCTACCTACAGTTACCACCCAGATAATCTATTCAATATAGGATGGACTGGTTAGTTTATAACTCTCATAATCTAATAATTCCTAAACTGAATATTCCTGCATTAATATGGGAGCTTTGGTAATGGAGATAACTTATGCAAATCATAACTAAAAGATCAGCAAAATGTACCATAAGCAACCCATTCTTTTGAAAAAACAATTCAAAATTCCAAAACATACATTCAAAGTTGCTCAGTCTCATTGGACATCAGTGAAATGAAAATAAAAGCAATGAGATACCCCTTTTTTATCCTCAGATTGAAAAAAATTAAATATTAATAAAAGGTCTGGAGATGTAGCTCAGTAGCCTAGTATATACAACATTATATATTGAATTTGTGTGTATCATACGATTTTTAAAATATTAGATGCACTCTTCTATTAGTCTCAGCCAGTTGACTTATATAGTAGATACCACATTCCTCATAAATCCCATGGAACTAGATACCTAACATTTCAGATAATATCTTTTAAAAACTATGTTTTTGTTCTCTTTAAAATCTCCTCCCTTTCTGTTTCTTTGTTTCCTAGCTTCCATGGGGTGATCAACTTTGTTCCACTATATACTGTCTACCGTGATATTCTGCCTCATAAAGCCCAAAAGTAGTGCAGTCAACTAACCATGGACTGAAACCCCTGAAACCGTGAGCCCAAATAAATCTTTCCTCATTATACTCCTCTTTATCTTAGGTGTCTTTTCACAGTAATAAAAACATGATTAACATATCTATCAAAATATACAAAGAATCATAGAATATACTTTGGCCTTCTGGGTTGGTTCATTGGGGATTGAACCCAGAGGCACTCGACAACTGAGCCACATTCCCAGCCCTTTTTTTGTATTTTATTTCAAGACAGGTTGTCACTGAGTTGCTTAGGCCCTCATTAAGTTGTTGAGGCTGGCTTTGAACTCGCAATCCTCTGGCCTCAGCCTCCCAAGCCACCTGGGATTACAGGCGTGCACCACCACACCCAGTCATGAGCACTTTTTTTTTTTTTTTAAAAGAGAGAGTGAGAGAGAGAGGGGGACAGAGAGAGAGAGAGAATTTTAACATTTATTTATTTTTTCTTAGTTCTCGGCGGACACAACATCTTTGTTGGTATGTGGTGCTGCTGAGGATCGAACCCGGGCCGCACGCATGCTAGGCGAGCGCGCTACCGCTTGAGCCACATCCCCAGCCCCCCATGAGCACTTTTTAATATAGCCAAATGCATGTTTGTGTTTTGTTCAGTCATGGAGCCCAAATGCCCAGAACTGTAGTGTTTGGCTTATTGTATGTGTTTCACAAATAATTGTTGAATAGATTAGCATTGCCTTCCCAATACCTCCACAGTTATTTCAACTACAAGGTTATCTAAATGGGAGAACTGGGATAATGATGACACAAGCATGAATTTAAAACTAATGATTAAACTGAGTTTTCTTTATTGCATATCCAAAAAGTTCAGCCCAAGGAAAGGAAGGTAATGAGAAGTGTTCTCACAAGTTTCCACACATTGAAGTTTGGATGAATGGTTCGTAACATCATTCCACATAGTTCTTCATGGTCCTATTACCAGGAAGAGTCCACATCATTATGCAAGTAATTTTTCAATATATACCAAATATAATCCCCTCTTTGCATTTGCTTCTTGAAAATCCAAAACTGATGCACCAAAGAGGAAATGGGTTGCTCTGCATCAATCAAGGTGGTCACACAGAGATGATTTCTCTGTATTATAATCTGGTTCCAGGAGAAGAAGAAGGAGAGTGCATAGAGTAAAGAGATATCCATAGAGGCTAAATCTGTGGTTTGTAACTGTTGTTTTTCATGAGAATCTTCAGATTTACTTATCTATGATGGGTTTAGTGAATCTAATAAGAAGCCTGGGTTGAGATCCACTGACTTAATGACAAAACCCCTTGAAAGGGAGAGTTAGTTAGTTGTGCTTTACACACAATTGGATAGCAAAGGAGAATTCTGATTTAAAAAAATGTGCAGTAAGTTGAGTGAGGGAGATAATCCAAAAGCATTGTGGGAATGGTTGGAAAGAGAAGGCTTGAATGTTGAAAAACTACTAGTTTGAAAACTAATAGAAATTAACTTTGTCTTTTTGGACCTAATTTAAACAACACCTCGTCAAGCTTCTTTTTGGAATTCATTTTATCCTCCCCAGAATTTTCTGTAAATGTTTATTTCTCTCTCACAGCTCTTATCAAACTCAGGCTCATATTTGGATTACATATCTGTGTTGCCTACTGTTCCCTAGACTTTGATATAGTAACAGTTGGACCGGAACATTTTCTCCATTGTTTTCCAAGGTTAGTATGTAGCTCAGAGATCTAATTACATAAGTGAGAATCAGTGTCAGCATCTGCACAATTTAATTAAACAATATCACATTTCTATATCATTAAATGATAATATTATCAATGGATTTAATAACACAGTTATATGAAGTTGGATATAGAATTAGTATTATCCAAAAATTGTTGGATTTGTTGGAATTGTTCACTTCAACAATACCATTTACTAAGTGCTGGGAAAACTTGTAAAACATATAGAAACAGAGTAAAGTTTCAAATTTGGGGCCTGGACTCTTGAGTCAGACATCCTGGCTTTGAATCTCAGTTATACAACTTTATAGTACACATACAAGGCAAGCTAAGACCATGGTTGTTCATCCACTGTGCCACTCTGTACATGCTGAGATGGCTCAAGAAGGCACACATAATTGGATGCTTTATCATCAGCACCAGTCTTCAATATGACTTTATTTAAATTATTTTTTTTATATTTATTGTTTGGGAACTTCCAGATAATAATATAAGATTCTTCCTCTGATGGTTGGCCCACTCTTCCATATCTTCAAGTAAATGTGAGGAAGGATCTGATGTACCATGTGGTTTTCCCAACTGAGGACAATGGAAACCTCAGCTATGGAATAACGGTTCAGATCCCATGGTTTGAAAATTTAGCAGGAAAGATAACTTAGTGGCATTGGCACTAGTGAATTCAAAATTTTATTATACTATTTGTTTTCCATGGAAGTAGGATTATCTTTGGAGAGGGCTTTTTGTGGCAAATAGGTTGGTAAGTTCACAGGATGCTATTGTTATCTATAAGATAAGTGAGATGCTACAAAATGGCAAGTCCAAAACAGTGAAGAAGAATTGAACCATGGCTTAGAAAATTCTGCTCAGCCTCATTCATCTGCTACTTGTTCCAAATCTCCCTATGTTTGGTTCCATTTATTTCTGAAAGTCTTAACTTCACATTTTGTTTCAAAATTTCCCACTATGATTTGACTTAGTAATATCTAGTTCTGCATTGTTTATGTTAATAGCATCAAAAAAACTTCATAGGATCCTGGCCCAGGTAACTGCCCTTTAGGTTTACACACTGAAAACATGAACACAAGACAGCCAGAGGCTAGCAAAACCTCCATTTATCACTGGATGAGCCCTTAAGCACTGCCTCTTCTATAGGAGAAGATTCAATTTTCAAAAGTTTTCAGAAAGTTTGAAGCAGGTAACCTATGTTAAAGATCACAATCCTTGGGCTGGAGTTATGGTTCAGTGGTAGAATGCTTGCCTAGCATGTGTGAACAAAATAAAATCCAAATAAAATAACACCAACATTGTTTAAAAAAGAGATCATGGTCCTTTATTTCTTAATAAGGAGCAACCTCTTCTGATATAGGAGCAATGAACAAAAGTTTTATTGCTTCAATTTTGTAGGTCAAACTGACAAAAGCTGCTTTGTAACTTCAAAGAACAAAAACTTATGAATTTCTGAGGGCTGACTTGGGTATTGTCATTTTCTATTCATTAGGGTTTAGCCCTTCAGAACTTCTATCTTTTCATAGAGTAGGTGCTTGCTAAATATTTGTTTCTGAGTGAACTAACATCCCTAGAGAATAGGTCTAGAAGATGGTTCTCTGTTCCAGTTTTACATTAGCAGAATATGAGAAATCTAATACAAAATTATTTCAAACACTATAGTCTTCTATATGAGTTCAGCTCCTAGTGACCACAGAGCAGGTTAAGAATTAAGGAAATTCTTTTTGTGGAAAAAAAAGAAACAAAACAAAAATAAACTTTTTTACACACAAAAAAAATTCTCTCGCTAGTAACACACGAGTTCCATAATCATAAAGGGAAAAGATGATTGAAAATACTTTGGAGAATTGAGCATGGAATTATAATTTCAGATGAGACCTGAAGTGAAAGACTCTCTTCTCACCTATTAATCATTGCTTTTACTGATCAACTATCCTGGCAAACAGTAAGTTCTAAGACTCTGTAACAGTATGTTTTCTGGGGTTGAGGTTGTAGCTCAGTGGTAGAATGCTTGCCTAGCATGTGTGAGGCACTGGGTTCAATTCTCAGCACTGCTGCATGTAAATATATATATTTACACACACACACACACACACACACACACACACAAACACATCATGGGTTTTCCACTACACAAAGCTGAAATTGCACCTTATATCCATCCCAATTGACTGTCAAAAAATCACTTTTTTTCTACCAAGTATTTAAAAGTGTAAATTTATATTTCTTGGCAATGATCATGATCAATGATCAAATAAAAGATTCTTGGTTGAAGTAGAGCCTCCTTATCTCTAGCCATATGTGAATGCATCTCAAAATAGATGAAATTTGTAAACATTTCTTTGGATCTCCTATGAACATCATGGTATGCAGGAAGTTTTCTGCTTCTGATGTGAAGCAGATATTGAAATTAATCCCTGTAGTTGTACTTGTATGAGCCTTATGAAATGAGAAGCAGAGAACTCTACCAGAGAGGAAATAGATTTTTTTCCTTTCTTTTGCTCTTTTTTCTCACTTTTTCCTCATATTTCCCTCAGTTTTTACCCTTCCTTGCTTTTTTATACTAACATAATTATCAATAGTCACTTGTCAATATATCCATCACACATAGTATACAGTGCTAATAGGGAGAAAAAATTCTCCCAGTAAGATGATCTTGTATAATTTCTGTGATGTCAGACACCCATTGTTACTTTTGCTTTTCTTTCCTTTCTGAGCTCCACAATGAATCATCATTATTCATCAAATATTTGAACTTTACCTGTCATTCAACTAAAGATCTACTGTGCTTCATGAAAAGTTGGATGTATAATGTATAATTTTGTTTTGTTCAAAGAATTTTAGAATAAAGATATTCTTCATGCATATTTTAAAAAATGTACATCAATTTATTATTTTAGGTGATGTAAAACAGTGAAAAACAATTTATTTTCTAAAATATAAATGAAACATCTGATTTACATCCAACATGAATAATAGGTTCAGGAGTGAAAAAAAAATTGTTTCTTGAAATACATTCCCACCAAGTATGTGGCAATCTTACCTTTCCTTCCTTAATTACAAAGATACAATATTTACTATATTGCTCTGTGGTCATCCTTTTGTTAAAATATGTCCTAGCTTTCATAAGTTTTTTTTCCCCTCAACAATCACACTTAAACGCATTATTATGGTAATGAAGAGTTGACCTGAAGAGAAACTATAAATTTCTACATGTATTTATTCTCCTTTTCAAGACTAAATATTTCTGTCTTTTCTAATATAGAGCTTGTATAACTTATTCAGCCAAATTTAAGGAATGTACCTACCCATCCCCGATTTGCACACCAATTCCAATGTAATCTAATGTGTCATCTTCAGAACTCAGTCCCCAAGAAGGAAGATTCATGTGCTGCTCTCATGAAAATTTGTCCCTCTTGATTTTCAAATCAGTAGATTCTGGTTCAAATGTGAATCCAGGTAAGAGAAAGATGAAGCCACAGCTCCCCCTGAGAAATTATTTTAGAATAAAGTTTGAAGATTTTCCATTTGATTCACACTCAATAGGCCACTATCCCTTCCCTCTTCTTCAAGAAAAAGAAACAAAAAAAATAGTAGCTGCCTATTGTGAATGATATTTAATCACATGTGTTTTGTTTGAGTTTACTGCTTTGCCTTCTGAGAAAAATGGATATTTAAACACTAGTTCAATGATGATAAAATTGACTTTTACTCTTACAAAAAGTGAAGCAATGTCATGTGTAGCAAAAAATTAAATTTAAAATTTTTGTTTCATTATTTATTTTCTAGACAGCAACAGAAGAATTTTGTAATGTGATTTACATCACAACAGAATTATTCTTGAAAAAAAAAGACCTTTTAAAAATTCCCAAAAGGTCAAAGTACCATAAAATAATCAAAAGACTGCACATCATAGATAAAACACGTCAGTTGTTGTAGACTTAAGTATAATTATACTTGGAAAAGAGATACATTATCAGCAAAGAAAAGATGCTTTAAGAATTCTTCATGTTTTCCAAATTGATGGACATGAGTGAGCTCTAATATCATTATGTTTAGAAATGGCTTCATCCAGATCCAATTCTACACCATTGATTTTCACTTCCATGCAGCCATTATAAAAGGCATTCACTGGTGTGGCATTGAAAGGTACATCTGTAAAAACAGAATATTCAGCTATTAGTCCAAGACTTTCTATATCTTATTTGCTTACAGTTAGAATAACTATTCAGACTTTCCATTTTCAACTAAATTCTAATCCTAAAGGAGAAATTAATAATTATTTTACATGATAATATATATTATTTCATATATATATATTATTACATTTGACATGGAATTCAGCATGAGTTCCTCCAATTTTATAAACACAATTAGTTCCATCCAAACATCCAATTTTTTTAATATACCATGATAATCCTTTTTTAAAATTATTGTTGTAATAAAAATAGAATTCTAGCCAGGCACAGTGGTGCATACTTTTAATCCCAATGTCTTAGGAGGTTGAGGCAGGAGGATCCTAAATTCAAGGCCAGTCTCAGCAACTTAGTGAGACCCTGTCTCAAAATAAAATTTAAAAGAGAGCTGGGGATGTGGCTTAGTGGTTATGTATCCTGGGTTCAATTGCAGGTAAGAAATATGAAAAAAAACTAATGCAGATTTTTATATTTTCCAAAGAACTAGTTTCTTAAGCATACAAGAGCAGGTCATAATATAAGATTCACTTTCATGTAATAATGATATTGTTTTAAGCAATTTTACCAATTTCTCAATGTATAGTTTAGGTTCACCTCAGGGCCTTTGTATACTTCACTATCTCCATCAAACTAAATACTTAATACTCAAGTAACACCCATGGATTCCCATGAATTTTAAAAGCATTTCACTCTTTGTTTCCTCCTTTTTTTTGTCATGTCTTCTTCATGAATTTTAAATATCACTGTGGATATTCAGTATCTCTTATACTTCTTTCTCAATATCTTTCACCAAAAAATTCAAATTTTCTACCTATAATTTGCCATAGTGCATAACATCCTTGCTTTTCTATACATCCACAGGATATTTTAAGAATCCCTTTCAAATCTTGCTCAACATCATTGATTATTCTCTATTAAAAAAAAACCTCTTACCCCTATAGTACATATAATTATTCTGTACCAATTACAAATAAAACATTATTTTTAAAAATCCTCAGAATTATCATTTTCCACTGAATTTAAATTAACATTCAATTTAATGTCTATTTTGTATATCAATAATTTAGCCATCTCATAGTTTATACTCTTAATATCTTCATTTTCAGTTTTCCTCAATTTTTCTTGTTTCTTCCTTTCAATACTTAATCATTGAAGTGAGTCCTTAGTGTTATTGCAAAGACACTGAAATTGTAGTATTTTTACATCTTTTAAATTTCTTCTTTGTTCAATTTCTTTGAAATTATATTCAGCTACTTTGTGAATAAGAATGCAGGTAGTTTTCTATATAGAATTCATTTCATATTATCTGCAATTATGCTTCCTAACAATTAACCATGTTAATTAAACTACATCAAGCTAACTATGGTGGTTAATCTAGATTGTCAATCTGATTAGATTGAGAGATATGTAGCATCAAGAGATGTCTAGATGTGCTTCTGAGGATATTTCTAGTACGACTGGCACGTAGGACAGCAAACTGAAGTGGAGAACCCACTCTGAAATAGACTGGGGACCAGGTGAAACAAAAGACAAAAGGAAGCCTCAGCAGATGCAAACTGGATTCTTTTTCAGTGGGTGCATCTGTTGCTGCTGTCATCACCCAAGGACATTGGACTCCAGCTCCTGCACTCTTCCAACATGAACTCTCACCATTGATTCTTCAGGGAGTCTCTAAATTGGGGCTACAATTTTGTCCTTACTGTTCTGAGAATTAAGCTCTTTGGAGTGTGCAGCTTCTGGTTCCTCTGGTTCTTCAGAGTGCAGATGGCCATTGTGGGTCTATCCAACTTATGACTATGTAAGCCAATTAATAAATCCCCTTTTATAATCACATGTACACATATTCTTTTCGTTCTATTCCTCTAGAGGACCCTAATACAATCTTTCTTCCTTCCTGCCTTAGAAAACCCTAATACAATCTATCTTTCTTTCTTCCTGCCTCCCTCCCTTCCTTCCTTCCTTCACACCTACCTGTCTGCCTACCTACCTACCTATAAGTTTTGGAGCTCATTTACTTCTGTTCCTTACCTCAGAAAAAATTTCATATATGCAAAATTAAGACCCTGAACATATAAAGCAGTACAAAGAAGGTTACTAGAAGTTTAGACATCAAACTCAGAATTTTCCCATGAGAATAATCTGCAAATAGTACTGAAAAATGCTTCTAAAGAAAGCACCTCTTTTTATCATTTAAAGTAAAACATTAGTGCTAATTTTGTTTTTTCTCAGATTAAGTCAAAATAAACCCGTTTTTCCAGTTTTGCTAAATGGAGTCACTACCATGCAACTGTTCATTTCAGAAACCTAAGTTATCCTTATACCTGTCTTTCAATCATTCAATCCAATTAATTTTATTTCTTGCTTAAATCTCTATTCACTGTATGCTAACCCCCACTGACATCACTGTAGCCCAGCAGCTTCCTCAGCTTCCCAATCTGTAAAATAGGGAAACTAGTTCCCACCTCATTGACTATTTTGAAAATTAAGTAACTCAATACATTTGAAGCACTCTGAACAGTATTTACAGTGTTTTTTTTTTTTGCACCAGTAAATAGTAGTGTGGTTATTTCTGCAAAAATTACTGCTTCTTCATATGGACTACTCAATAGCCTCCAACTCATCTCAGTTTTAGCCACTTTTGCCTCCCATTTATTCATCTAAAGAGAAATTTTTTTTAATTTTATTTATTTTTTTATTGTTGGTTGTTCAAAACTAAAGAGAAATTTTTAAGTCAAATACTGATATACCCCTTCCTTGTCTAAAACATTTTAATGATTCTAATGCATTATATATATGACCCTGAATAAAGTATACACAAGCCTTCTACGTGTCTGCCCAGTTCATAGCCTCATCCTGCAATACCATCTCCCTTGCTCAATATGCAATACTTATACAGATCTGTGTATTTCTCAAGATATTAACACCTTCCCACTTTACCCACACATGGATCCTCATCCCTATCATCTGGATAAGTTCATTTAATCCTTCAAATATTCCATTTACATTCAGTGGGTCTCTTATTCAGAGACATTGTTCCTTAATTTCATAACCAAATCAAGACCTCATTTTCAAACTCTAAAAGAAACCCAAAGTTTTTCTTCAGAGAAGGGATCACAATTTTAATTATATTGGTATGTTCTTAATCAGTTGTTTAATGTCTGTTTCTGCCACTAGATTGCAAAAGCCTTAATATATATTTGTTTTTACTTTATCCCCAGTACGTGGGATACATGTTCTTAATAAATAATGGATAAATGATAGACAAACTAAATATGAGTGAATAAATGTTAGATAAATAATTAATAAATAGAATAATTATTGAACTTAGAACACTATTATGTGGATGAAATGAAATGATATATCTTTTCTAGGTATAATAGTCAAATGGAGTAAAAAATTTGTTGAAACTGAAACTGTTCACCATTAAAAATAATCAAACAAAAATGTATCAATAAAACATTGGTACAAGCAGCCAGGAGAAGAATATTGAATACTGGAATTTTGCTGTCCCTCCCAATGCTTTTTTACTAAAATTAATGTAGCATCAGCTGAAATAAAAATAGAATCTTAAAAACTGACAAAAAAGTAATCAGATACCTGGAATACCACCCACGTAAGTAGCCACTGTTCCTTTCATTGCTTTGTCCAGGATGGCAAGTCGACTTTTAAAGTCTGGAGGGTAGATGATATATGTTTCAAGTGGAGTCCACACCTCCAAATTGTTTCTATTGACTTTGAAATTCAGTTGAGATTGTTGACTAGAACATAGATTTACAGCGTCTATTCGAGATACCACCACATTTTCAATAGATACTATAATATCCTGAAGAACAGAGAAGACACAATATAAGCAAGTACTAATAGTAATGCCACTTATGAGGCTTTTGAGTTTTGAAATTCAAAAACTGAATTTCAGTGATTAAAAAATAATATATTCTAAATTTAAGTGAAAAATTATTATTATAATAATTATGATTTTAAAATATATATATTAACTTTACAAAATTCCGGCTTAGCTAAGTTGTAAATATACACTAGCTTCTGAAAATTCCACAAACTAACAGAATTATTTCCACCAATGAAAGGAATATAAAGTAGTATTTTAAGCAATATCTTTGTTTGTGAGCCTTTCTAACTTAAAAACACACATATGAAAAAGAATAAGTTGAAGAGACTAGGAAAATTTTAAGTGCTTTTGTAAGTACATAACAGCAAAACAAAGGGTTGTTTGTGTCATACAAGAAATTATAGATTTTCATATAAAGTAAGTAAAAAGACCCTAAGAAGTACATACCCACAGGTAACCTGCAGGAAGTTTCAGAGTACTGACTAGAAGATTCTCCAAAAAAGAAATGTATGCATTTTGCTATAAACTTTTCTGTTGCTATAACCAAATCACTCAACTTGTTGAGAGTGATCTATGCAGGTAGCTTATAGTGGGACAAAAGAAATATAAAAAGTAGGAGAGAGAAAATAAAATTGAAGGAAGACAAATGTTCTCAAGCTTTCCAAGTAGTAAAAGATAAGCCTGAACTGTTTCTTTAGAAAATAAAGATATCTATTTTAGGTAAAAAAAAATTCTGTACTTCACAAATACAGGTCCTTTGAAAAAATCTGCTACAAAAGTCTGTGTTTCAAATGTCCATATCATTAAATTCATTAAAAGAGACTCTCACTTGAGATAATGCTCCTTATGACAGGATAAAGAAAAAAAAGGGAATAAAGACAGGGATCATAGGTGAAAACTAATAGAGAGAAGAAAGGAATCCAGAGGAAAGAAAGAAGGGAGCATGGGGGAATGCTAGGGAACAAAAACTACCAAATTAGGCTATGTCCATTACTAATATATGACATAATTATATACATATGCATAATAATTATATGCATAATTATAGTGCACTCATTGAAATAATAATAATAATACTATAAGAGAGTTCATAGAATAGAACAAGTGAGTCAAGGAGGCCAGGAAGAGGAGAGGAGAGGGAAAGGGAAGGTATTAGGAAATAAGTTTGATCAAATTATGTTATGTAACTGTATGAATATGGTACAATGAATCCCACAAATATGTATAATTATAATGCACCAATTAAAAATTTTAAAAAGTAATAATGCTTCAAAATCATTAATGATATGTATAATACTCTTATGAAATATTGCAAATAAATCTTGAGAAGGAGGAACCATGGAGACCAATTCAGAATAAAATAAATATAAAAGAAATGGCATGCATTAACATCCTCCATTGCATAAATGTAGTGCTAAAGAATTCTATTTTGTTTACAAAAACAAATAAAGAAGCAAATAGAAAACTAAAACCCTAATGATCCTTGTAGGCTAGACATTAAAAAAAAAAATCCCAATAAGAACGCTTCAGCTTGCTTAATTTAACCACCAGAAATGCCCTCCAAATAATCTTTCCAGTTACAACAGAACCACCTTTTTTTCCATTGCTGTAGCATTATTGAATTGTGTGTCTTTTTCAAAAGCTACTAATAACATTCAAACCAATTTTATCATAAATGTAAGTTGCCTGCTGAAATTTGTTGGAATCAACAGTGTATGGCACACAGACAGAACTATTAGCCTCTAATAGAAGCTTGAATAGTATGGATCTTCTTATAACTTTCATGTTTCCTTGTATCCAAGACTTTCCTTTCCTTCTCCTGATTTCAGATAAGAAAAGACAGCAAGTAGTCAAGTGAACCCATCTTAGTTTTCTCTCATCTTTCCTAATTTACTTACTCGAGAAAAGATTTAGAGTGCGAGAAAGCACAAATCATCATAATTATGTATTGAATATCTAAGAGTGGATTGTTATCAGACTCATTTCTGTTTTATTAGTATAGGATAATTCCCACATGCTTCAAGGATTCTGAATAAAGATGGATCTGTACATATACTGTGATGGCTCTAATTAGCCCATGAGTCTGCCTAATCTTAGCTATAGACATAATAGGTTTTTGAGTCTCCCCTTCTCTTACTTCTCATTTGAGATCTGAGAAATAAGCTAACAAAGAGTGATTGTACCAATCACTTTATATGTCATTTAATCATCAAAATAGCCCTTCAACATAAATATCATTATATTCATTTAAAAACACACAGACAAAAACAAGGCTCATACTGGTTTAGAGTAAAGTTACCTGAGAATTTCCAGAGCTGGAGTCCACTAAGGACAAGGCAAAGGGCACTGTGTTACCAGAAACTAAGGCAAGCATTACACCAGTGCCTGTGGATGGTCGGATACTCAAGGTCACATTCACTTGCCAGTCTTCAGCATTGGTTATGTTATCTGCTTAAAACAATGAAACAGAAGCCAGATCAATGTACTTCTAAAGTGTACCAGTGAAAATCTATTATAAAATTATTAATATTCAAGGATGGTTTGTGTAATACTACAGGTCTAATTTCCTTTCTTAATGAACTATCTAAAATAGTTAAAATAATTTTTTTTTTAAAACACAGATAATCAGAAACACACCAGTGGAATCCCATTCTTCTATTTGTCCTAGAAGAAAATCCAGATTGTGGTGTTAAGATCTTTTATGAGTTTTCCCTATTGACTCCTTAACAGCTCCTCCTTCTCTCTTGCATATTCACCAATGTTCAAATTTCAGAGTGGTCATGTTTTAAAGTGCACATTTAGAAGGATGTTCTGAAGATGCATTGGAATATTTCTGCCAGAAAACTTGGGTCTAGCTGCCATAATCACCAATAGTCCTCCTTCTAGGACACTGGAAAGGACAAATATGACTCTACACACATGGGGGAGGTACATGGTTTGATAGAGAAATACTGTGAAATCAAAAGTTAATGAAATTAGAAGAGAAACTCTTGTTCTCTGATTCCTGTTATCATACTTCATCATTTTTTCTTAATTACCGTTAATTGTTCATCAGAATGAAGGGCAAGCTCCAGGAGGTACATGTCTCTATAATTACTTTGTTTTCCAGAGTAGAATTTCAATAAATATTTGTTAA
Organism: Ictidomys tridecemlineatus; assembly: GCF_052094955.1. Taxonomy (NCBI): domain Eukaryota; kingdom Metazoa; phylum Chordata; class Mammalia; order Rodentia; family Sciuridae; genus Ictidomys; species Ictidomys tridecemlineatus. Next base: position 127,369,833 of record NC_135479.1, read on the forward strand.
GTTAATATGTTTCCAAAGTACAGGAACAATTACATAAGGTCAGTTCAGTCAATACCAGGCCACACATAGAATGATGGTCCCATAAAATTTTTTTAAAAAAATTTTTCTTAGAGAGAATTTTAATATTTATTAATTTTTTTTTAGTTTTCAGTGGACACAACATCCTTGTATGTGGTGCTGAGGATCAAACCCGGGCCACACGCATGGCAGGTGAGCGCGCTACCGCTTGAGCCATATCCCCAGCCCGTTCCCATAAAATTATATCAGCTGGTGACATAGTAGCCAGTACAGTTTGTGTAAATACATTCTACAATGTTCACACGATGACAAAAGCACATAATAATGCACTTCACAGAAGATATCCCAGCCATTAAGCTCCAGAAATAGCAACCTTAACTAACATTGAGAACTGCAGTTGAATTGCTAAAAAAATTACTTAGTGCCCTTGAAAGGGGGTGAATATTAATAGGAAAATAATTTTCCTTTGTCAAGATGTTCTCCACATGCAATGCCACTGTATTTAATGAAATAATCTTATAATTATAATGCCACTGTATTTAATAAAATAATCTTATAATTTCCATCCAGAGGAGAATATATATATATATAAAATTATCATGAAATAAGTAAAATTCAGCAAGGGATAGTAACAAACTCAAAATAAAATTAATATTGAAATACACAAAATTTATAATGTAAAATTAAATATTAATTATAAAGTAGGAAATAACTAATTTTTTATAGAGGTAACTTTTTTCAGGTATGCCATAACTCTTATTTTCATTTGCTTATCAGGATCCCCTCCCCATATTCATTCATCAACCCATTCAAAACATGTTTTGAAAATTTTGTACATGCAAAACAAAGCTAAAGTTAAAGGCATTGTATCAATTTACATTAGGAAAACAAATCATTGGTAAATATTTTTAAGTTACAAATAAACACTCAGATTATATTTTTTAAACAGTGATATTAAGATAGATTTACCTAACTTAATTTACAGTGCAAAGGGATAGTAGCTATAATAATAAACTCTTAACAAAGAAAAAGACAATGAAAAAATAAAATGTACAAATAGTAATAAACATGGAGAGATATTCATCATCAGTGCAAATTAGAAAAACAATATTTAAAATAACACAAAATAATCAGTTTTTGAACGGTTAGATTGGAAACAGATTCCAAGTAAAAACTTTCTCCTTATTTTGGTAAACATATTAATTAATATAAAGATTTTTAGAAGAGAATGTAATTAAACCTATGATAATTAGATATTTGCATGACCTTTGATGATGATATCTAAGATGCTTTCCTACAGAATTAACCACATAAAGATTATAGGATGTATGCTCATGGATGTTCACAGAAGTTTTATTTGTAAAGGTAAATATAAGTCAGTCTGGGAAACCAACGTTCTCCATTTAGGCTATAGAAACTTGAAAGGGCACTATTCCCACTTCAATAATAACAAAAACCGTATTATCTGTATGATCACAATTTTTCTTGAATTAACAAAACGTTGAAGTTGCAGAGCAACCAACTAATCAAAACATAAAGAAAGATGCATCCAAGGAGAGATGAGAACAAATTCTTACCCAGAAAGACACTGGATACCACACAATTGGGTAAGAATAATTTAAAAAGTTGCAAAATAATAAAAGTACATGCATGGAATGGAGTGAGAGAATGGAAGTCCTAAGAACTGCAGACAAAAGGAAAATTGATACCCCATCCTTAGATTCTTTTCCATGGACCTTACTGGGTCCTCAAAAAAAAAGGGGGGGGGCAGGGAAAGAAGCTAAAGAAAGCCTTCCCCTAGCACAACCTTGGGATCAATGTTAACTTCAGGAAAGATACAAAATCACAATCTAGAGCTTTCTATGTTTCCTCTACACAGGAAGAGTTTTAAAGCACTGGGGAAAAGGAAAAAAAATATTGTCATTATAATACATATAAAGACCCATGGCACCTACAGATTAGGGAAAAACAAACCATGGAAACCTACCATGGATATAGAACAGGGAAACATTTTAAGAACTAACCATTAGACACTTATCTTACTGGTAGAGGAAGCAATGAAAAGTCCATACCACTGACACCCTAGGATATAAAGATAATTAAAACTGAATCTGTTTCAGAACAATAGACAATATTCCACTGACTTCCAAGCCGTTTCAACCATGTTAACAAATTTCAAGAAACAAGTATGAAGATTCTGCTGGTGGTGAGCAAGACCATGAAGAGATATTTCTTGAAACATATAATAAAGCAAATATCTAAAATTGAGTCACTATTATGAAAAACTTAATAACTGGTCAGCCATGAAAATATTTTTAGCAACCTACCCCCTACCTTTTGCAGAAGCTCAATTGTATTAGCACATTTTCTGTTGCTATTAAAAAATACCTGAAGATAGTTTGTTGGGTACACAGTTTTAGAGGCTGAAAATCCAAATAGGATGACGCCAGCTTTGGTGAGGGCTTCAATGCAAATGACATCAGGGAAGCAGAGTGTGTAAGAAGGGGCAAGAGCTCATGAGAAGATATGAGCCCAGAGAAGTGGAGAGCCAGTTTTCCTCTTTTGTTAAGAACCATTCCTTGAGAACTAACTCATCTGATTCTACTCATCACTAGATTCAATCTCTCCATAAAGGGCTTTCAAAAGAAGAGGTGTGCTCATTTCTAGATATATGTAGCATTTACCTCAGTCTCTACAGTGCTCTGTAAAATGCCCACCTTATCTATGCTGAAAAACTACATAATACACCAAGACATGGGAAATGCAACAGTTAATCAAGAGACACAATAGTAAACATGCCAGACTCATCTATGACATAGATGTTGGAACTATTGGGGAATTTTAAATAATTGTGGTGAATGTGTTGAAAGTGTGGGTGGACAAGCTAGACAATGTGTATGGACAGATTGACAATTTCAGTATTTTAAGGAATTATCAAATGGAAATGTTAGAAATGAAGATGAATCCCTTTGATTAACTAATTGAAGACTCAAAACAACAGAAAAATCTGAACTTTAAGATACATCTATCAAATCTACCCAAAATTAATCAGGCTATGTGCCAATAAACTGTAAATAATAACATAAGCATATTCAACTGCCTTTATATATGTATTAACATTCCAGAAAATTAATTATATAACAGTACAAATAAGTCTATGCCTGACACATAGTACTCAAGAAAGTTTACTGAATAAATTATGGCTGTCTGTCAATGAATAAATTTAGTTACCAATGAGAAAAGAGAAATAAAATGAAAAATCACTTACTATAGTCTATGTTAAATTGAGCAACTCCAGAACCAGGATAGTAGGAACCCTTCTCCACAGTGACAAAGCAATGTTTATTTTGTTTTTCTTGAATGATCTCCTTTACTCCTAAAGCTCCTTGATTCATCAAATTCCAGCCTCTTATACATCCATCTAGACGAGGGTTAATCTAACAAATCAAAATACAGGTCAGAAATACATTTTAAATTAAAGTCAGACATAAATATACTGATTCAAGGTATAGGTTTCATTTAGATGAAAAACTTTTTCTTGATTTTTAAAGTATTTTAAATATTTTGAATTTAATCTAAATTTTTCTTTTTGAGACATTTTTCACATGAATAGTCTTTGGACCAAATATGTTTTTTTTTTTTAATTTTTTTAACAGGTGAGTATGGACTATTATGATGTTAACAGAGAACTGACATTTGAGGATTTAAAAAAATCTACTTCTCCATGAGTAATTCTGGAGACTTAAATGGGCAAAACCCCCCACAACAATCTAAAAACACACCAATTGTTTTCTTATTTCCTTATTCCCTTAATTTCAAGAGTCACTAATATTATTTTTTCATATTCAATTCAAGTTGTCACACTTAGATTATTTAATAAAATAACTTCTGTTGACTTTTGGGGAAAAAAATCTTCAAATCTATTATAGACAAAAGGAATTCATCCATGATAAATGACATAAGTTTGGATCATTACCGGTTTAATGAGTGCATTTTCTACTTTCCGAGGTAATCCTGCAAAGTATATTTTGGTTTCCCGAAATCCATTTGTAGGTTTAAAAAGGGACCCTGGCTTATTTATATTCATCACAGCTTCTTTAGCTATTTTAATACTGATGCTGTGTTCTAATTCTTCCACAGACACCTACAATTAAAAACAAAAAAAATCATTAAACAAGCAAGCATTGCTACATGCCATTTGAAATACTAGACTTAAAATCCTATTATTCCAATAAAAAATTTAAGTACTTATTTTAATGTAATTATTAATTTGTTTCAACCCATTTGGAAAGTCGAATCATGATTAATATGACAAAATGTGTTTTAAAGTGATAGTACTTGTTTAAAAATTAAATGTATATCTTATTTTCAAGTTAAAAAAATCAATATTACTAAGTTTAAACATTCAGTTATAATATATATTGTTAAAACTAATATGTCATAAAATTAAATTTTTAAAATAAAAGCGAGCCACTGTATTTTAGGAAAATTTTGAATGTTCTCATTTTTCAACTTTAGGATAGTACAGATTGAAACAATAATGCAAATAATTTCTTTTTTTCCACATCTTCATACATGTATTTTGTATAATGATAAGGGTCTCCTTCCACCATCCATGCTATAAACTAAGAGAATACACACACACACACACACACACACACACACACACACACACACACACATACACACACTAAGAGAATCATTTTTCCAAGTAGTGTGTTCAAAACCCCCAACATACTTTTTCTCCAAAATTCAGAGGTGACTAAAGTTATAAGAAAGCATATACATAAAATTAAAATGAGATTTTATAATTTTGAAAGTACTTAGGTTTTAAGAAATGGTTGGAAGTGACAGTAAACAATAAAAAATTCTCTTAGGAAGATAATTTGAAGAATCAATGATGCAATTGCCTCATGTAAAACTGTTTAACATTTAGGATGTAAACTGTTCACTTGCTAATCAATAACAGAAGGCAAGTAATAGACGTATTAAACACCACTACAGGAAGAGAAATACTACCCTCAAAAGTAAAACTAATTTAGTAACATTACAGGGTTAAGTTGGTCAATATTCTGTCCTTAATATATCCAAACAGCAGCATTTTCCTCTAATGACTATTCCCTTCTTCAAAGAAGTGCTTGACTCAGGTCCTCAGCCTTTAGGACCTGAGTTTCCTTTCCTTCTCCTACATTCTTGCAATTCCTTCTCAGTCCCCCTGGCTGGATCCCCTTCCTGTTAATTTCTAGTAAAAAGCTCTAGGCTTGAGTCCCTAGACCTTTTCCATCTAATCATGCAAGTAATTTAAATAAGATTCTATGGGACCCAGTCTACAACATTTGGAAAATTTTGGGGATGGGGAGAACTTTTACTTGTCACAACAAGTAGGAGACAAGCTGGCATTACAAGGTTCTAGGCACTATGCAATATACAGAATAATTATGCAAACTAAGTAACAAAATACCCAGGATCTTGTAAATCTTCTGAACATCTCTATTAAATATTCATGTAGGGAATCCTAATGTTTATTATTATCTGAACTAAACAAAACATATTTGTTGCAACATGTTAACATTCATTTTTTTAAAGAATGCAATAATCTTGTCAACCAACAATAGCGATGTTTGTTTTATTTATATCTTTATCAACTTTCTCACTATTTTGGAAAATTAGTATTATTGATAACAAAACCATCTATGCACTTATGGTATTCAAGTTGGTAACAGTAGCTTTCACACTATTCTATGTATAGAAGCAAGCTTTGAAAACTATTAGCTGTATTTGAATAGTTAGAAATTGATATACATATTATTTTATTATAAATTACCTTCCCTGAGACCAGACTGGAGGAGGAAGTCCGGCACCAAGCCAGACCAGACTGGAGGAGGAAGCTCAGCCCTGCCCTGCGCGCTTGTCCAGAGGAAGCCCATCAACCCTTAAAACCTATCAAAGGGGACGTGGCTACCAGGACGGTTCTGCGGCTGATCCAGGTACCCAGTTTTCAACTCCCCCACCCTTAGCTGCAATAACTAAAAATATTTCCCACAAGCTTTTGGGGGGTGTAGATATCAACGCAAAACAACAACTGTACAGACACCTGGTTTCCACCTCAGAGAATATAGTAAGGAGGATACAGGTGGAAGCTCATATCCTTTCACACTGGCTACATCCACCACCCTGAACACAGAGGCTCAAGCTAGGAATAGACATCGCCACCTACTGGAAGAAATGAAAACAGAGGTCTGAGAGACTTTTTTTTTCTCTTTCTCTCTTTTCTTCTCTCTCACAACCTCAACATATGTGAAACCAAGAACTGCGCATGAACAACTGAATCACCAAAATAATATAATATAGAGGAATTGCATATGCCCCACCTTCCCATTTTTTCCTTATTTCTTTCTTTTTCCTTCTCTCTCTTTTCTCTTTTCTTCTTTGTTATTTTTTTTCTTTTCTTCATTCTTATTCCCTCTATCCCACTTTCAAACCCCTAAATTTTACTATCTATACATAGGGTAACTATCTAAATACAGATAGGAGGTTGAGTCTACACATTCTTCCATAAATTACCAGTCTATTGGTTAGAGTTCTCCAAAGTTGCTAAGTTAGTTTAACCTCATACCCTCACTCCTTTCCCTCTAAGTATACCATCCTTCAACTGAAATTCAGTTTTCTATATGCCACCAGATATGGTATGCCTTTTATGAAACTAATGACTATATTTTTAAATAATAATTGAAACCAATATCTGTAGACTTAGATTCTAACTATAAATGTATTGATGATATACTGTTGATATTAGGAACTGTTAACATTATCTTTCTCCGAAAAAGAGGGATTTGGGAGCTATACAAAAACAATATAAATATATAAGGGGAAAACCATTAACACAACAGTTTCACAAAGCTAGAAAGAAACATGAGCAGTATGAAAAGACAAGGAAAGAATGGACCACAAACAATGCAGGTTAATTCAACATTAGAAGAGGTAATATCTGCAGCTGATGGAATGTCAGATAAAGATTTCAGGATATACATGCTTCAGATGATCTGGAGTCTCAAGGAAGACATTATATAGCAAATTCAGACATTGAAAGATCACTTCAACAATTAATTAAATAAAAAATCCAAGAAGCAAAAGATCAAATCTACAGGGAGACAGAGGATATAAAAAAAAATCCTGGAAATGCAGGAAACAATAAACCAAATTTAAAACTCAAATGTGAGTATTACCAGTAGAGTAGAACACTTAGAAGAGAGAACATCAGACAATGAAGACAAAGTTTTTCAACTTGAAAAGAAATAGACAGGTCAGCGAGAATGTTAAGAAATCATGAGCAGAACATCCAAGAAATATGAGATAACATAAAGAGACCAAACTTAAGAGTCATTGGGATACAAGAGGGTATAGAGGTCAAAACCAAAGGAATGAGCAATCTGTTCAATGAAATAATACTAGAAAACTTCCCAGACTTGAAGAATGAGACAGAATCCCAAATCTTAGAAGCCTACAGGATGCCGAATGTACAAAACCATAAGAGATCCACACCAAGACACATAATAATGAAGATGCCCAACATACAGAATAAGGAGAAAATCTTAAAAGCCACCAATCAGGATAACAGCTGATCTTTCAACACAGACTCTGAAAACTAGAAGATCCTGGAACAACATATTTCAAACGCTGAAAGAAAAAGGGTTCCAACCAAGAATCATGTATCCAGCAAAATTAAGCTTCAGGATTGTAGATGAAATAAAAATAATCCATGATAAACAAAAGTTAAAAAAATTTGCAGCTAGAAAACCAGCTCTTCAAAAGATCCTTGGCAAAACATTACAGGAAGAGGAAATGAAAAATAACAATGAAAACCAAGAGCAGGAGGTAGTACAGTAAAGGAAAAACTAATCAAAGAGGAAAAACAAATCATGTTAAGTAATATAAATAACCAAATATAGCTGGAAGTACAAACCATATCTCAATAATAACCCTAAATGTTAATGGCTTAAATGCACCAATCAAAAGCCATAGGCTAGTAGACTGGATTAAAAATAAAAAGATCCAACAATATGCTGCCTAAGGAGACTCATCTGATAAGACTGAAGGTGAAAGGTTGGGAAAAATCATACCACTCATACAGACCTCAGAAGCAAGCAGGGGCGTCCATACTTGTATCAAATAAAAAAGACTTCAAGCCAAAGTTAATCAAAAGGGATAAACAAGGACACTACATACTGCTCAAGGGAATCATACACCAACAAGACTTAATGATCATTAATACATATGCCCCAAACAATGGTGCAGCTACGTTCATCAAACAAACTCTTCTCAAGTTCAAGAGTCACATAGACCACAACACAATAATCATGGGAGATTTTAACACACCTCTCTCGTCACTGGACAGATCTTCCAAACAAAAGTTGAATAAAGAAACCATACAGCTCAATAATACAATTAATAACTTAGAATTAATTGACATATACAGAATATACCACCCAACATCAAGTGGATACACTTTCTTCTCAGCAGCACATGGATCCTTCTCAAAAATAGACCATATATTATGTCACAGGGCAAATCTTAGTAATTACAAAGGAGTAGAGATACTACCATGCATTTTATCTGATCATAATGGAATGAAATTGGAAATCAATAAGAAAATAAAAATCCTACATCACATGGAGAATAAACAGTTTGTTACTGAATGAACAAAGGGTTACAGAAGACATCAAAGAGAAAATTTCATTTAATGAAAATGAAAACTCAGACACAGCATATCAAAATCTCTGGGACACTATGAGAGCAGTACTAAGATGAAAATTCTTTTCATGGAGTTCATTCCTTAAAAGAAGGAAAAGCCAACAAATAAATGACCTCACACTACACCTCGAAGCCTTAGAAAAAGAAGAATAAATCAACAGCAAATACAGTAGAAGGCAAGAAATAATTAAAATCAATAAAATCAAAACAAAAGAAACATTTGAAAAAATTGACAAAACTAAAAGTTGGTTCTTTGAAAAAATAAATAAGATTGATAGACCACTAGCCAAGCTAACAAAGAGGAGAAAGAACCCAAATTACTAGCTTCCGGGATGACACCACAACTTCAGAAATACAGAAGATAATTAGAAATTATTTTGAAACCCTATACTCTAATAAAATAGAGGATAGTGAAGGCATTGATAAATTCCTTAAGGCATATGAGCTACCCAGATTGAGTCAGGATGATATAAACAACCTAAACAGACCAATATCAAGTGAGGAAATAGAAGAACCATCAAAAGACTACCAACCAAGAAAAGCCCAGGACTGGGCAGATATACAGCAGAGTTCAATAAGAACTTTAAAGAAGAACTAACACCAATACTCTTCAATCTATTTCAGGAGATAGAAAAAGAGGGAGTACTTCCAAATTCATTCTATGAGGCCAACATCACCCTGATTCCAAAACCAGATAAAGACACTCAAAGAAAGAAAACTTTAGACCAATATCTAATGAATTTAGGTGCAAAAATCCTCAATAAAATTTTGGCAAATTGGATACAAAAACATATCAAAAAGGTCGTGCAACATGACCAAGTGGGATTCATCCTTGGGATGCAAGGCAGGTTCAATATATGGAAATCAATAAATGTAATTCACCACATCAATAGACTTAAAGATTAGAACCATATGATCATCTCAATAGATGCTGAAAAAGCATTTGACAAAATACAGCATCCCTTTATGTTCAAAACTCTAGAAAAATTAGGGATAACAGAAAATTACCTCAATATAGTAAAAGCTATATACGTTAAGCCTCAGGCCAGCATCATTCTAAATGGAGAAAAATTGAAGGCATTCCCTTTAAAATCTGGAACAAGACAGGGATGCCCTCTCTCACCACTTCTATTCAACATAGTTCTTGAAATACTGGCCAGAAAAATTAGACAGACGAAAGAAATGAAAGGCATAAATATAGGAAAAGAAGAACTTAAATTAGCACTATTTGCTGATGACATGATCCTATACCTAGCAGACCCAAAAAGTTCAACCAAGATACTTCTAGAACTAATAAATGAATTCAACAAAGTGGCAGGATATAAAATCAATACCAATTAATCATAGTCATTCCTGTATATCAGTGACAAATTCTCTGAAATGAAAGACAACTACTCCATTCACAATATTCTCAAAAAAAAAAAAAACCTGGGAATCAACAAAAGAGGTGAATGAGCTATACAATGAAAACTACAGAACCCTGAAGGAAGAAATAGAAGAAGACCTTAGAAGATGGAAGGATTTACCTTGCTCATGGATTGGTAGAATTAATATTATTAAGATGGCCATATTACCAAAAGCACTTTACAGATTCAATGCAATTCCCATCAAAATCCCAATGCCATTCTTTGCAGAAAAAGAAAAAGCAATCATGAAATTCATCTGGAAAAATAAAAGACCCAGAATAGCTAAAGTAATTCTAAGCAGGAAGAGTGAAATTGGTGGTATTGCAATTCCAGATTTTAAACTATACTATAGAGCAATAGTAACAAAAACAGCATGGTACTGGCACCAAAACAGGCTGGTAGACCAATGGTACAAAATAGAGGACACAGAGACAAATCCACAAAATTACAACTACCTTATATTAGACAAAGGTGCTAAAACCATGCAATGGAGAAAGGATAGCATCTACAACAAATGGTGTTGGGAGAATTGGAAATCCATATGCAACAAAATGAAATTGAATCCCTTTCTCTCACCATGCACAAAAGTCAACTCAAAATGGATCAAGGAACTAGGAATCAGACCAGAGACTCTGCGTCTAATAGAAGATAAAGTTGGCCTTAATCTTCATCACGTGGGTGCAGGCCCCAAATTTCTTAATAAGACACCTATAGCCCAAGAGTTAAAACCAAGAATCAACAAATGGGACGAATTCAAACTAAAAAGTTTTTTCTCAGTAAGAGAAATAATATGTGAGGTGAATAGGGATCCTACATCTTGGGAACAAATTTTTACCCCTCAATCATCAGATAGAGCTCTAATCTCTAGAGTATACAAAGAACTCAAAAAGTTAAACAACAAAAAAGCAAATAACCCAATCAACAAATGGGCCAAGGACTTGAACAGAAACTTCTCAGAAGAGGACATACAATCAATCAACAAATATATGAAAAAAATGCTCACCATCTCTAGCAATCAGAGAAATGCAAATTAAAACTACTCTAAGATACTCTCTCACTCCAATAAGAATGGCAGCCATTATGAAGTCAAACAACAATAAGTGCTGGCGAGGATGCGGTGAAAAAGGTACACTCATACATTGCTGGTGTGACTGCAAATTGGTGCAGCCAATTTGGAGAGCAGAATGGAGATTCCTTGGAAAGCTGGGAATGGAACCACCATTTGACCCAGCTATTCCCTTTCTCGGACTATACCCAAAAGACCTAAAAAGAGTATACTACAGGGACACAGCCACATCAATGTTTATAGCAGCACAATTCACAATAGCTAGAATGTGGAACCAACCTAGATGCCCTTCAATAGATGAATGGATTACAAAATGTGGCATTTATACACAATGGAATATTACTTAGCAATAAAAATAATAATATCATGGCATTTGCAGGCAAATGGATGGATTAGAGCAGATTATGCTAAGTGAAATTAGCTAATCCCTAAAAAACAAATGCTGAATGTCTTCTCTGATATAATGGGGGTGACTCAAAATGGGATAGGGAGGAAGAGCATGAGAAGAAGACTACCACTAAATAGGGAAGACAGGCGGGAGGGAAAAAGAGGGAGAAGGGGAGTTGCATGGAAAATGGAAGGAGAACCTTATTGTTATACAGAATACATATATGATGTTGTGACGAGAAAAAGAAAATAAAAAGTGTGTCACATTAGATTGGATAGAGAGAAAGGATGGGAGAGGAGGGGAGGAGTAGGGGGGGATAAGAAGGGCAGCAGAATAGAATAGACAATATGATTGATGTATGTACATTCCATGTATGTATTATATGTCAAAATACATTCTGCTGTCATGTATGACTAAAAAAATAAAAATAAATCGTATGGTTAAAATAAATAAATAAATTACTTCCCTTTATTTGCTTATATAATACAGCATTATGTTGGTTTCTATTAAGTATGTGTGAAGGTAGTTTATGTTATTGATGTGTTTATAGAACAATAAAGAAACATTACTGTATATATATTTTCAGATACTAAATGAGAGAAAGTTTAGAAGCACTGATCAACACAAAAAATGTCATGGCCTTAAAACCCCTGGTTTGGTTATATATTCAAAAATTTCCATTGAATGCTTACCCTTAAAAATATATCCTGAATCTGACCACTTCTCACCACCCCTACTGTCAGTACTCCAGTCAAAAGTGCAACCTCTCCTCTGGGTTATTTACGGTAATGGTCTCCTACCTTCATACCCTGTTTACTTTTATGCTCCACTGACTAGTTTCCACAAAGCCATCAGATTCTGATCAGAATTATGTTTTAAAGTGTAGATTTTATTATGTCACTGCTCAAAACTATTCAAAGCCTTTCCACTTAGGATAAACACCAAGTCTTCACCATGGGAACCAAAGTCCTAGGTAATTGTATTACAGAAGACATTTCTGACTTCATTTTCTAACTATTTCCCAGCCTCCCTAAACTACATGTGCACTAATATTTGTGCTATTCCTCAAACACACTGACTCCCAGGAGACCCTGTACTTGCTGTTCACATGATGCAGAATCATTTTATAATCCTCCACATATTTCTCATGACTTGTGTCCCCAAGACTCTACTCAGATCTAATCTCATCTGAGATGCTGCTCCTGATCCCATATGAATACTCACTGATTCCATATGCACTCGATACCACTGTCTATTGCCTTGCTTTTCTTTTTTCTCATGGCATTAATAACTATCTGACATAATTATTTTTTTTAATTGCACTTCACCACTAGAATGCAAGCTTTTTTTATGAGGGCAGGGTGGGTACTAGGGGTTTAAACCAGAGGTGCTTAAGTACTGAGCCACATCCCCAGCCCTTTTGATTTATTATTTTGAGACAGGATCTCACTAAGTTGCTTAGAGCTTTGCTAAGTTGCTGAGACTGGCTTTGAACTAGTGATCCTCCTGTCTCAGCTTCCAAAATCACTGGGATTATAGGTGTGCGCTATCACATGTATCAGAATGCAAGTTTTATGTGACTAGTAACTTCACTTTATTTGTCATAATATTCATATCCACCTAAAATAAGTATCCCCAGATAAAATGCTCAACAAATATTTGGTTTGGTTATATATTCAAAAATTTCCATTGAATGCTTACCCTTAAAAATATATCCTGAATCTGACCACTTCTCACCACCCCTACTGTCAGTACTCCAGTCAAAAGTGCAACCTTGATACAATTATATATTTTGCATTGATATTAAGATGATACTAAAATATGAGAGATAATCATATATAGAATAGCAATATTCATTTCCCTGAGTTACAGCCATGCTAATTACTTCATAATCACACAGTCTATGCCATTTTTCTGAATTACAAAATAATTCTAGACTATACATTTTAATTTGAATTTCTTACTTTACCTTTTTAAAATTTTGAAATGTTAAAATTATTGAAATAAGTGGAATAAACTAAATATTCCAGATTATAGATTAACATTTTTGTCAATAAAATTCTTAGCTTATTTATTTGAGATAATCCATGTGCTAAGTATTCTAAAACAGCACAATTTATTAGTGACACATCAAAATTTTAAAACAGTAAAAATATAAAGCAGTAATAACATTTTCACAATAAGTGATACAAAATGAGAAAAGCAGTCTTGCTTATATTATTGGCTGAAATTTCATAAATTCATGAATTAAGAATAGCCAGCACTGCATTTATTAGTGCCCTAAAAAGATTTTCTCTGACTACTTGGAAGTTTATTTAAATTCTCGTTAAAGCAGTTGATATTTTCAATTTATTCTCTGGATAAAAAGTTTATTTTTACCTTTTCTTGAGGTAAAAGTGATTTTATAATTAGTAATTTTGGGAAATTAGGTAGTAAAATGTGTTCTTTACCACATTCAGGGAATAACTGTATTCATCAAATATTGGAGGCGTAGATGTAGCAGGAAAGATATAGCAGCAAATTTATACTAACGAGAACATCAAGAAAAGCCAGAGAATTTTATGATTTCTCAGTTGCATCTGGTCCTGTGCAGTTAATGTTCTTTACAAGTTAGGAATCTAAAATCCACACTGCCCAAGGACAAATGGTTTCCAAAGGTGAGCCACATCTGTGACCATCAAGATTTTGCTCCTAGCTCTACTGTAATACCTTGTTAGTTCATAAAATGACATCAGCTATTTCACTGTGAGATGTTGAGCTCAAGAGCAAGGATTAGCTCATGGTACAGTTTTGTCACATTGAGCTCAGGAACTCAGCACTTTAAAAATGCTCAATAGAAGCGCTAGAGTGGGTAAATAAAGGCATAAAATAATGGAGCGGTGTAACCTCATCTAGCTTAACAGATTTCTCAGGAGCTCTCATAGGCACAGTCTCTTTTGGACACTGCAATCTAAGTGAAGTGGCTCATCTCTCAAGTGTACTCTCCTGAATACAGTAATGGCATGCCACAGAAAAGTCTTCTCCCCACTATGAACAAACAGTAATATTTTCTACTAGAAAATTCCCATTTAAATCCAGTTGATTAAAAAGATGATCTCAATTATTAAAATAAAGGCCATTCTGGAAATTATATTAAAATGATATCTTTAGGTACTCTGCTTGTATCCACTATTGTATACTGTTTGAACAAATTGATTACATATCTATAAGTTTTTATTTAAGTTGAATTTAATTTTTTTGATTTTTATTACAGTGCATTTCTCTTATTTTAAAAATTATCAGTGGCAATTAAGGGTAGCTATTCTTGATTAGTGGTGTCTATGCATAAACTGTTATGCCTGTTAACATAACAGGAGAGACACCACTGTTCACCCAATGACAGCCACTAAAAAGACTAAAAATTAGGTAGTTCAAACAAGTAACTGAAACAATTTTAGTTAGAGGAAACCTTAAATATATTAAGTGAAAATATTATTTCTTAGGCTGTTACAAGGATGTATAGAGTGTAGAAAATAACTCATGTAACACATTTTTTTTGCTATCACTATAAATACAAATTATGAGTTCATACAGACTGCATCAAAGTGGAAAGTCTGTAAAACCTACCATATTCCATATCCCATTATTAATAATATTGCCTCCAGTTGTGATTTTAGTTGTGTGCTCATTCTTAAATTGGATTTCAATCTTTCCATCACGAAGTGCAATCAGGAGCCAAGCTGAGTGATCGAGAGATTCTGCAAACAGTATCACACCTTCTGCATCATATGTCCGGAAATCAAATTCAGCTGAAAATCTAAACAATGGCCAAAGAGAGATTCTTAATGGTGAGAAATATGGAAGGTTCAAAGTATCATCATTTTTATTTTTCCTTGTGCTTGCAAATAGTAACATGATGTAAGATTCAACTACTTATTTCATTCCCTGGAATTAATTTTTTAATATTTATATTTTAGAAGTAGTTGGACACATACATTTATTTTGTTTATTTATTTTTATGTGGTGCTGAGGATCAAACCAAGGGCCTTGTACGTGCTAGATGAGCGCCCTCCGCAAGCCACAATCCCAGCCCTGGAATTAATTTTTAAAAAGTGAGAATTAGACAGTTCTTATGTTGTGCTTCATGTATATAAAACCTGGTTACTACATTTTCTTGCTTATTATTGGAGGTTTTGTCTCAGTGAACAGAAAGATGCTTTGGTAATTTTTCTTTTTCTTTTTTGGTACATGTTTTGAAGGCCTCTTTCAAATGCTGGAATGAATATAAAAGTATAGAACTTAGGCATATTGAATTTATCCTGGAGCCTTTTATACACAATACATTCTGAGGTTAAAGGTTGTGTGTGTGTGTGTGTGTATGTGTGTGTGTGTGTGTGTGTGTGTGTGTGTGTGTATGTGCGTGTTTAAAAGTGCATGCGTGCCTGCTTACTACATCCCTAAGAGATTAGTGAAAGATGTTACAATTTGTGATTGGTGTAATATCGAAAGGCATGTTTTCCCTGTGATTTCATATATTTCAAGAAAGAATCACAGAACTCTACAGGATAGCATCTTGATGACTGCAAAGATAATTAAGGGTTCGTGTGTAATAAAGATGGAAAAAAACAAAGAACAAACAAACAAACAAAAACTTCAGAGAGCAGCCATCGAAGAAAGGCAGTGGTGGTTCTTCCATACCCCATGGCCATAGGCCTCAATAAGGACAAGGTGACCAAGATTGTGAATAAGCTAATACACAGCCACGATCATGGATGCCTCACCAAACACAATAAGTGTGTGTGGGAAATGATCACAGAGGTGTGAGTTCATCAAGAAAAGGGTGGGGACTCACATTCTTGCCAAAAGGAAGCAAGAGGAGTTGAGCAATGCCCTGGCAGCAATGGGGAAAGCAGCTCCCAAGACAGTCTGGACCCTCCCCGACCCTGCCAGTAATTAATGAGACTTTTACAGAAAACAAAAGAAAAACACTTTAAAATGTGTTAGCTTGATTTCAAAAGCTCTCAAAAAACTAATGTGTAAATCACTGCAGTAGCTGCAGTAGAACACATGGAAGGAAAGCTTAGCAAATAGTCTCATCATGTGATGAGGGTTCTGAGCTCTGGCAATGCCTATTGCTATTAAGACTTGGGATGTGGATATAGTACAGACATTATAAGGAAAGAAAATCTTAAGAATGCTGGATTTAAAATAAAATGTGTTGATTCAGTGCCCTTGGAACACTTTAATGAGAATTAGCCTTAATAATTTCCAAGGAATCAGATAATCAAAATGATTTTTAAAAGACAAATATGGAGAAAGAAAAATAGCTGCATACCTATTAATTATCTAGGATAAAAGAAAAGTAATTTAAGTTAAAGAGTCCAGACTTTTGATAATTACTGGATGAACAAGGAATTCTACATCCTCATCCCAACATGTAATAGTAATGGTAATAGAGGTAGTATTTGTAATGGAGCACAGACCTTCCTCAAAGGTAGCAATCAAACAGTGACAGAAAAAACTTTTCCATCATTAGAATCCCAAGTAAATATTGTAAAGAGGTAAAATGTGGAGTAAAGTATGTTGGATGGATAACAATGAATGGGAATTTACTGACATCAGTTCACATTTAAAAAGAACCATTTTACTGAAACAAGGACTTCTATCCTTTTTCATAATGATCTGAGCATTTTACTGATGTGAAACATGGATTATCTTGTCAAAATCTAAATTTGTGTATGGTCAGGATCTTCCAGAAGTTGATCCTATTATGAAGATAATTTCCTTTTCTTTATAAAATTGTACTAGAATGGTATTTCAAAGAGTTGTATTCAGAATATTTTGTTTCTGGAATACATCATCAGCATACTGATTCATTACATTGGGGAACAATTCATTCAGTTTCAAAAGTACTATTGAATGGAAAAAAAGTAAATTTGTTAACATTGGGTAAGGCAAATATTTGTCTACATAAAAACAGATGTGAAAAAAAAAAAAAACAGATGTGAAGGAATTTGCTTTTAAAAAGCACTAGCAGTGGAGCTGAGGCTGTGGCTCGGAGATAGAGCGCTCACCTACCATGCATGAGGCACTGGGTTTGATCCTCAGCACCACATAAAAATAAAATAAAGATATTGCATCCACTAAAAAATAAATATTAAAAAAAGCACTAGCAGTTCTTTGTGTTAGTTACACAGGTGGCA
Organism: Ictidomys tridecemlineatus; assembly: GCF_052094955.1. Classification (NCBI taxonomy): domain Eukaryota; kingdom Metazoa; phylum Chordata; class Mammalia; order Rodentia; family Sciuridae; genus Ictidomys; species Ictidomys tridecemlineatus. Next base: position 127,387,644 of record NC_135479.1, read on the forward strand.
CTTAATAAAAATTCATCAAGCTACACATTTAATATCTTTGCACATTTCTAGATATATATTAGACTTCAAAAAATATAAACTAAAAAATAACAAAGAAACAAATAGATACTGGAAAAATAATTAGTTGGCCAGTTCTGGTCCAATGTAAGGGATCATACAAAATTGTAAATTGCCAAAGAGAAATGAATATGCCCATAATTGTCTAAAGATATACTATAATTAGGAATTTCTCTCTCATTCTCATTCTCATTCTCATAGCAAGGAAGGGTTGTATCTAATCCACCTTATTAAAAGACATTATTTGCATGTGGTAAGAATTTGCTCACATTCCGTAGGCTCTCTATTCACTTCACTGATTGTTACTTTTGTTGATAAGAAGCTTTTCAGTTTGAATCCATCCCATTTATTAATTCTTGTGCTTTAGGAGTCTTCTTAAGGAAGTAAGGGCCTTATCTGACATGATGAAGATTTGGGCCTACTTTTTCTTCTATTAGGCACAGAGTCTCTGGTCTAATTCCTAGGTCTTTGATCCACTTGGCGTTGAGTTTTGTGTATGGTGAGAGATAGAGGCTAAATTTCATTTTGCTGCATATAGATTTCCAGTTTTCCTAGCACCATTTGTTGAAGAAGCTCTCTCTTCTCCAATGTATATTTTTGGTGCCTTGATAACCACACACACATCTGATAGAGCACTAATCTCCAGGATATACAAAGAACTCAAAAAACTTTATACCAAAAAAACAAATATCCCAATGAAGAAATGGGCTAAGGAACTGAACAGACACTTCTCAGAAGAAGATATACAATCAATCAACAAATATATGAAAAAATGTTCAACATCTCTAGCAATTATAGAAATGCAAATCAAACTAATATTTCATCTCACTCAGTCAGAATGGCAGTTATTAAGAATATAAGCAACAATAAGTGTTGGCAAGGATTTGGGGGGAAAGGCACACTGATATATTGCTGGTGGGACTGCAAATTGGTACAACTACTATGGAAAGCAGTATGGAGATTCTTTAGAAAACTTTGAATGGAACCACCCTTTGACTCCTCTATTCCTCGGTCTATACCCAAAGGACTTAAAATTGAGCATACTATAGTGACACAGCCACATCAATGTTTATAGCAGCTCAATTCACAATAGCTAAACTGTGGAACCAACCTAGATGACCTTGAATAGATGAATGATAAAGAAACTGTGGTATATATACACAATGAAATATTACTCAGCAATAAAAGAGAATAAAATCATGGTATTTGCAGGTAAATTAATGGAGTTGGAGAATATCATGCCAAGTGAAGTAAGTTAACCCTAAAAAACCAAAGGCTGAATGTTTTCCCTGATAAGTGGATGCTGATCCACAATGGGGGTCAGGGGAAGCATGGGAAGAATGGAGGAACTTTGTATAGGGCAAAGGGGAGGGAGGGGATGGGAGAAGACAAGGGGTTAGAAAGAGTGAAATGAGATGGATTTATGTACCCTAGGTACATGTATGATGACACAAATGGCGTGACTCTATTTTGTGTACAACCAGAGAAATGAAAAACTGCTCCATTTGTGTACTATGAATTGAAATCTATTCTGCTATTTATTTAGAAAAAATAAATCTTAATTTAAAAAGAAGAATATACTACACCCCCCCAAAAGAAAAGAAGATGTTATTTATTTTGAGACATTCATGAAATGGAACATGAAAGGAACACAATTACATAAATGAATCAGAGAATAACTTTCAGTTTTCTTTAATAATAAGAATTCTGTGAAGTTGAATTATCAAAGGAAGAGATGAAAAAATTCATATAACTAATAAATTCTAAACATGCATTCAACAAAGTGCTGCATATATTGATGTTCTAAAAAATACTTGAGTATGTTCCCTTTATCTAGTTTTCAGAACATGTACAGAGAAAAGTGAAAATTTCACAAGTACATTAAATAAATTAGTTATAAAGTGAAGAATGATGGGATAAAGTAAAATAAGTACTGGAAAAGAGATCAAAATAGTTTTAGTGTAAAAGTTATATGTATGAAGGAGCAAATTATTTTTAGGTTTCCCAAATCATCTGATTCATAACACACCTAATTTATCTCATTGACAATATAATTTTATACATTTCAGACCTTTCCATTTATTATTCTTCTGTCCTTATCTGCTTAACCTCTAGAAATTATTGATGACATTGGTTCCTTACCTGGTGGTTTCTGGCAAACGAAATTTTAAATATAAGACAACCCCTGCAAAATGCTCTGCCAAATAAAGCAATTCATAATTTTTGTCAAGGTTTAGGGGCAGGCAAACTGGAACTGCCTAGAAGAAAACAAACAAACAACAACAACAAAAATGCATAAATCTTCCTTGGAGTTTATGCAGGTTGTGTGTCTTTTCTCAGGTTCCTAATGTATCCTGTTATACACTTAAATTAAAAATACCTTTGGTAATAATAAAGCAGTATCTTTCACTTTCTTCAATATACCCTCCAAGAATCTATGTGATCTTGCTTAAGTTTGAATTATTCAATGTTTGTAACTCTAACTTTCTCTCTTTGATATTTCCTTTGCAAATCTCAGGGTTAAACACAATCTTTTTCTTTAAGTACCAACATGTACCTCATTAACTGTTAGGTATGATGCCTTCATAAACTAAATCTGAAGATTATTTTTATTTAGAGTTGAACATAGGTGGAAAAATCAATGTACCAACAAACAGCATCTCATTCATTCACTCATTCATTTTTTAAGCAAACGCATTCTGAGCAAGAACGTGCTATCTAGACAGTAAAGGGAAATATTGAAAAGCCTGTAAAAAATAAACATAAGGTATCATCTTAGTCCCCAAGGAAGTCACAAGAAAGTGATTTAGAGTTATCACATGTCTTACCAAGTACTTGTTTTCAAAGAATGAAAACAAATGCTAAAATGGAAAATTTATTTAGGATAAGTTCTTGGATACATATAAGGATATTTTGAGGAAAACTGCAAACATAGCCCTCTATTAAATACAGGCCAGAAATAACATTTCATTTCCTCTATTTCAAGACAGATGGTGATATGTAACTAAAGCAAATATTGAAATAATAAGCAACTAAGTTACAAAATAAAATATTCACACAGCATGACATTTTAATAAAGTAATACCGAAGTTACTACATTTGGCAATTTGCTTACCTTATTTTTCTTTACCAAGTAGGTAGCATGATATTGAATGTTATGCTTTTCTGGACATATAATCCTTGTCTTGGCAATATATAAAGAGGTATATGTATATACTCCTTATTTGGGAATTTAAAATAGTCTGCCATATATATGTATATATAAAACCTTTGCATGTTTAAAAAAATGGTGCTAAGATTGAAAGGATCACTAACATACAATCCTTACTTAGGAAAATAAAAAGAGTTTTGGATGTTGGCCTGTTTATTTCAATAAAGGAAAAACTAAAACCTACCTGAAAATTCAATTCCTGGGTCAATTATGCATTAAATCTGAATGACTAAAAGCAAGTTTGAGAGACACAGATTAACAAAATTAGGCTCTAAATTTGACGTATGTAAATCCTACTAAATCCTATACTGACCTGAAAGTTTAAGAGCACTCTTACAAGTACTAAGACACGTTAAGCATGATCAAACTTGCCAGAGTAGAACTCAGAAAGGTAGACATTAGAAAATGTTTTCACTAAAATTTTTATGCAAGATATTTCTTCATATAAAAAGTACTAATCTTAACTTTTCTTAGTTTTTTAAGTATGCATACAGTTTGAACTTTGTAAATGCACAGGCTACACTCTAAGTGCCCCTTTTTTAATGTAGCCACTAAAATTCCCAATTTTTATGACTTACATGATCACAATGAGCTAACAGATTGTGACTTACAGCCTGCTTAGATCTACAATTATTACTGAACATCTGTATTTTGCTGACTTACCTCAGTTATATGGAAATAAGTGCTTGGCTCTCTCATTTTAGTAAAGAGATAAGAAGTTTAGCATTGTAAATGTTTACCTCACAACTCTTCTGATCGTGGGCAAGTTTGAATCCTTTCTTCCCATCACAATAGCAAGAGTAGCTGCCAGGGTAATTGATACAAAGTTGAGCACACATGTTCTCAGAGCATTCATCTATATCTAGGGTAAAAAAAGAACACAAACCTTACAATTTCCTAAATGACCAATCCAACAGGCAGATTTTAGTATGAGATAATCAATGACAACAGATCTTTAGAGAAAGAAATTCCTGTGACATCAAGTCTTAAAACACTGGGTCTGGAAATTTAAATGAGTTATAAGTGTAAGGTTTACTTGTGCACTTGAAACAACAAATCTAGTAATTAGTAACTAATAATAGTGTAACAATTATACAAATTTCCTGATTTTGAATTTGAAGAAAAAAATTATTGAGGGTCTCAACTGTCTTATCTGATTATATGAATGATCTTGAGATTAGCTCCCAATTCTTTGCTTTGAAGAAAAGAAAGGAGAAGAAAGGGAATGGAGGTGAAGATAGGGAAGCAAAGGTAAGACAGAAGAGAGAACAGTAAGAAAAGAAAAAAATGCCATTTAACTAACTGCACATTAAAGCAATAGGGATTAAATGACAGTATCAAGAACATTTGACTACTCATAATATAATAATTAATAGGAGCAATACATTTAAGCACATACCTTTATTTCTTCTTATCTTTTTTTAAAAAAAATTAACATTGCTATGATATTATCTCACATATTGTGTGGTTTTTGGTCTGGTCCCTAACCTCAGTGACATTTTGGAAAAAATCATTGTTGAAATTTGTAATATTGTGCTTAAACTAAAGTTCACTTCAAGGCTGGCTACATAAAAATCCTTAATATTTTCATTGGGTACAAAATTCTCAAATTCAGTGTATCATTTAAGTTCTCATAAAAGGCTTCACAGTGGATCCACAAAATTAGTGTTCCCTCTAATTGTGTATTATATGATTAACTTTACATATATGAATCATTATTTACAAATCATTCCTTTTAAGAAAGTATCTCTCATTCATTGACTAATGCAATTATGTAGGTGTTGAAGTAGGCTAAAAATAAACCTTGAAATTCCTAAGGTGTACCACAGTAATTATTATCTGAAGTGAAGCATAAGAATGGTGTATGTAATGATGGGAGTGTTTTGGTGAGTGAGTACATGAGGAGGTAGGACACTGAAATTTTAAGAGAAGCATATTTGTTGAAAAAAGTCTATTCTAAAATTATTATTTATTTAGGTAACTAATAAGAGGGATATTTTTGTTCAGTATTACAAAATTTATGTTTGGAGTGATAAAAACATTTTGGAAACAGTGGTGACGAGTACACAACAATGTGAATGTAACTAATGTCACTGAAATAAAAACTTTAAAAAGTGGTTACAAGGAGCTTGGTACCGTGGTGCATGCCTGTAAATCCCAGCAATTTAAGATACTGAGCCAGAAAGATAACAAGTTTGAGGCCAGCTTTAGCAATTTAAGCAAGGCCTAAGCAATTTAGCCACACTATATCTCAAAAAAATGTGTGTGGGGGGTGGAGGGATGGGGATGTAGCTCTGTGGTAAAGCACCCCTGGGTTTAATTCCAATCCCCCCATAAAAGTGGTTAAAAAGAAATATTATATATAATATTATATAAACATTATATATAATATTATATATAATATTTCTTTATATATAATATTTATAAATATAATATTATATATGCTATTTCTTTTTAACCACACACATATATATATATATATATAGAGAGAGAGAGAGATAGAGAGAAAAAGAGAGATCTTGCTCCCTCCCCCCAATATACATTACACAATTGAAAAATTATTTTTTATTTGATCGGTTTTATCCATGATATTAAATTCATCTTAAAATTTTAAATATTTTGAAGGAAGGTGTGAAATTATTTGTTTATCATGATAAAATTTAAAAAACCTCTAATATATATATATATATATATTTTATTAGTTGTTCAAAACATTACAAAGTTCGTGACATATCATATTTCATACATTTGATTCAAGCGGGTTATGAACTCCCATTTTTACCCTATATACATAATGCAGAAGCTACCTAAGGCACACATGGCAAGACCTGTACAGACAAAGGAGGGAGAAGCAACTCGCAGGGGCTAGCTCAAATCCATGGACAATGACATTACTGATCAATATTTCTCAACTTTCTAGAGCTAGGGTCTCATTTATTTATGATAATAGAGCTACATTATGTTCCACTTAGAATTAATGACTTATATATGCCTGAAAGCTTGGAATAAAACCTAAGGTTTTTAACCAGTGTCACTGTTTCAGTCTCATTGTAAAAATCATCCAACTGTTTAAAGGCACTTTAAACTTCTGTCTCTCTTTTGTATACATGCGTTTTTGCTTTCATTTATCTTCAAATATTATTTAAGTGATGTTAAAATATGTTTATCTTGCTTTTATTGTACATGGAGGTCTCCAACTCATATGTAGTTTTAAGAGCCAAATAGAGTGCATCATATTAAAACTAAAGACCATGCATCTTAGATAATTTTATTCTGGGAAGAAAGCCAATGATCACTAAATTGACCAAGCTAAATTAAAAAGTAAATAATAGGAGTGCTACTGTCAAATAAAACCAGTGCTATTGAATATCAGCTCAGGATTCAAGTCCACCCTCTCCACCAGCAGCCTTGATACCACCACCATTCTACCTTCACAAGATGCTGATTTAGGACTGTATCTGTAACCTTCAGGGCATTCACATTCAAAGTCTCCTGGGAGGTTCTTGCACACAGCTGTGCCACAAACATTTGGCTTCAAGGAACATTCATCCACATCTATAAATTAAAACAATAAATTAAAAATAAAAAACATTTTTCCAATAGCAGAATATACCAAAAAACAACCCTCAATTTGTGTTTCCTGAATCTAATTTATACAATGAGATCACAGACTAACTTTGGAACAACAAAATATTAAATCAATCATCACATGTTAACTCACTAAATATGGTTTGTTTATATAAATTCATAAGAAATTTGATTGATATTTGACATATTTCTTTATCATTACATAAAAATAAAGAGGGATTTAGTTGGGCTGGGGATGTGGCTCAAGCGGTAACGTGCTCACCTGGCATTTGCCAGGCACTAGGTTTGATCCTCAGCACCACATAAAAATAAAATAATGATGTTGTGTCTACCGAAAACTGAAAAATAAATATTAAAAAAAATACACACTCTTTCTCTCTCTCTCTTAAAAAAAAGAGGGATTTAGTCATTTTCTTACCTTCCAGGTTAAGGTATAAAAATAAATAAATAAATAAATAAGAGACTCAACTATTTCTTAATAGTTTTCACGGATACGTCTAAATACAAGTTTCTGAGACATGGTCTTGAAAGTATCTTCATTTCTTAGTATCACAAATATAAAATATGAGACTGCTTATCTGTTTTAGCTTCTTGGGAAATAGACAACTAATCTGTTCACTATAATTGTTGCCTGAAGTATTCAACAATGAATCACATTTAAAATGTGATTGAGGGAGGTCTCAAAGTATTCATAAAGCTGCTGTTAATCTAATACAAATTTTAGTGTCAAATTAATATTCCAAAAATTTCAGATGCATTTATTATATTACATGGTAAAGTAGGAGATAAAATATGGACTGTAACTAGTTACTAGATAAGTTTTTACTTAGGAGGAAAATGAAACAAGTGACAGAAAACGTCTGATGGAGATGTAAGTATTAGTGAAATTTTCTCACCTGTACTTATTGGAGAAAGACAAATTCAAAATTGAAAATGTATTTTATATTCTAAAAATTGTAAGGATTTTTTTTCCAAAGAAGAATAATTAAAACTTCAGACTTTATTTAAAATAATTGCACAAAAAAAATGGAATCAATACCTTGTGGTAAGGGAATTTTTCTATATTTGACTATATCAATGTCAATATTCTGAGTGTGACATTGTACTATAATACTAAAGATGTTACCAATGATAGAAATTGGCTAAAAGATACCTGTGATCTCTATTATTTCTTACAACTTAATGTGAAACTTTAACTACTTTTAAATAAAATTCTAAAGAAGAATTAAAGTTCATATCTTTAAAAAAAGCAAAAACATACAAGTAAAATTGTTTTGTTTGAGTATTACTGAAAGGAAACACAGATCAATTGAATTTAGGTTATAATACTCAGCTTTTATGATTTTACACTGAGTTTTATTTTTTCACGCTTAGGCAATTACTGGCAAGTTGATCCCAAGCATTTCCACATCTTGGCAAATGTTCCACTGAAATAGTTTTATACATATTTTTCTAAAAGCTCAGTACTCTACTATGAATGTATCATGGGATAAGGACTATGTAAGTGAAAAATATAAAAACATATGTTCTGGTCAACAGAGACATTCTTATTTTTTAAAGGAGTTTTTATAAGTATGTGTGTGTTTGTGTGTGTGTATGTGTATGTGTGTGTGTGTGTGTGTTAATTCAGTGGATACGAATTAAATACATTTTAATTTTAAAAAGTCACAAGTTATTTAAAAGAACAGTCTAGTATTTATAGGTATAAATAGGAGTGGGTCCTATTTATACAACGAGCATGGTTTCTAGAAATTATGATGGTTTTCTAATTATTCTAATTACCTGAATTTTCTCATCTAGGCAGATAAGACATATGTTCACAAATTGGATAATGGTCTAGAAGAAATTGTTAGTAAACACAGTTTACTTCAGAATAATATAACTAGACTTTAAATAATATAGCAAACTGGAAAATCTAAATACTATGATGTAGTGATGGACAAATCATTTCTTGAACATGAATCCCATGTAGGAATTTACCAAAATTGATATGAATAGGGGGTTGATCAAGAAAACTTCACATTTTATTTTACTGAAATTTTTTATTCTAAGAAGGAAGAGTAGGAGGAAGAGGAGAAAAAGAAGAAGAACGAGAAAGCATAATAAGAAGAGGGGAAAAATTGTATTAAATGTTTCTAGTTTCTACAGATAAAATCTGGTTCCAGGCTGGGAAATTTTGGTTTTACTTAATCACATACCTAGCACAAATTAAAGCAGTTTAATGGAAGTTACAGTATACAAGAGAAAAAAGTTAAAATTTGGGGAACAGAGAAACGTGAAGAAAAACAAAACAAATATAGTAGTGAAATGTCTTGTTATAAAGCTACACTGAGAGTGATCATGTAAGTCTGAAGGAAAAAACAAATTAGGAACAATAATGTCCTTTTAAGTAGGAAAAGAGAAAGAAAACCAGATCTTCATCATTTCCAAAACCACAAATGAGGTGCAAAATAAAGGGTTTATTCTGGAAATCTTTAGAGTTACATTGGTTTATATCTCAGAAATATGGAAAAGGAATAATAAAATTCAATGAAAGAGGTTATTAAGGATGGTCGTGGAAGTCTTTTTTTATAGTTTTTATCTTTTTGAAATAAAGGGAGTAATATTAGGTAATATTTGAAAACAAAGGATACAAAATGCTTTTTACAAAGTCTGAAGCATGCAAAGATCTGCCCGGAAACCTCACTTTATAATAATTTTTTTTCTATTTTGATTTATAATAAAATTATTGAAATATGCATGCATACATGAGCACTCACACAATGAGAAAATGAAAATATTCCTGTTATCAGTATTGTAAACTAAAAGGTAATCCAATAGTATCACCAGGCTTCATGGTGTATAAAATTGTACATATACTATAAACACAATGAGAGCATTTTCCAAGAATTTCCTGAGGAAATTCCTCTAGTTAAATGTTGTTCTTACACAGTAAATAAATTTTTATTCTATTTTCTTACTCTTACCTTTACAGTCTTTTTTATTTGAAAGTAATATAAAACCACTTCTACAGGAACAGTGGTAACTTCCAGGTGTATTATCACAAATCTGGCTGCAACCTCCATTTACATTTGAGGCATCTTTGCATTCATTTATATCTACAAAGGAAAAATAAATTATTTTTCAAATAATATGACCTGTAGAGAACTTTTCATGTGTCCAAATCAGATGAGCTAGATTGGAAATTATACATACCAAAATCACACTTTTCTCCTTGCCAGCCTGATTTGCAAATGCAAGTGAATTCAGCTTGGCCATCTTTGCAGCTCTCATATCCTTCTTCATTACAAGGCAGAGGATTGCACTGGTCTGGAATAGCTGAAGGAAATAGACACCTATTTAATTTTTATTTCATGCCATAGTGAAATTAATTTGCCTTTCAATAGAATTTTTTTATATGAAGCTTATAACTAATGAAAAAATATGACTCCTTCCTTCAAATAATGCTTTTTCAAAAAAGTGAGCCCATTATACAAACATTTATAAGTATTTTATGAAAGAACACTACTATCATATTGCAAGTATGTATTATATTTTATAACTATAATGTAGATTTTTTAAAAAACATATTGCCTTTTTTGATTCTAAAAACAATTCCATGAGTAAAGCAGACCAAAGAAACCTCTCTCAGTAGCAATGGGAAATAAGAACTTGGGACTTCCTATTTGGGCCACAATAGAATAAAAGGACTCAGTTTATCTTCATGCCTTCAATAAGTAATCTCATGAAAATATATAAAATAATGGTTTCCAAGCATTGCAGAAAACTGATTCCTAAGGGAAAGTAAATTAAAAAATAAAACTATATTCCTGTCTGGAGATGTCTGCATGCAACAGTGCAGGAGTCAATTAGAGCACTGGTCTCCCCAGGTGGAGAAGACAAATACTAAAGTTTGGGAAGGTCAAAGTAGAACTGAGAGTGGGGATACATGGAGAGAGAGGGGCAGAGACTGACTCCAGAGATCTAGGGTCCTCAGCTGAATAATGACTTGCACAGGACAATTTCCAGAGCTCACATAGGGTTAGATGTGGTTCATTTTAGACTAGCCAGACATTAAAAATCTCAAGACATATATATATAAGGAATCAGGTAGAAACCTCACAAGGTTGATAATCCTCTTATTAGGGTTAAATTACTGTTATGTTTAAGGCTTCTTCCAGGATGCCTTAATCAATCTTAAAATCAAGCTACAAAAGATTTGTTTTTAACTTACTCTAAGTTACTTAGCTGAGTGTCAGACCCAAATCAAAGACTATTTGGAACAAGACAACAGAACCCAGAACTAAACAAATGAACTTATTTCTTCTTTCTTGGCAATTATGGTACCTTGCTCCTTGTTGTCCAAAATCTAAAACCTGTTGTTCCACATATTTGACCAGTTCTATTAATTTATGGAAGAAGAGTAAATCTGATCCTATTATTCCATATTAACCCTAACTGGAAATCCCAAATCCCTTTTCCTATTGCTACTAGGAATAGTATAGTTTGTTCTGTACAATATACAATCAAAAATTACTAGTCGTTCAAAGAAACAAGAAAATATACCCTGTAATCGAAAGAAAAATTCACTGATGAAAAATATCTAGGAATGAGAGACATTATAAAAAGCAGAAAAATAAGTCAACATAACTATTATAAATGCATGCTATATGTTCTAGTAGTAAACATAAGCATGATAAAGCTATATAATAGAGTCATACAGGACTTAGAGACATGTAAAGTACAATATATGAAATGAAAAATAAATGAGATAGGTTAAAAGTAAATTATACTTAGCAGAAGAAAAAAAGAATAAATTTCAAGACACAGATATTATCCAAAATGAAAACAAATAAAAACAACAAAAATAAAAACCAAAAACCCAGAGTAGCAGTAACTTGTCAACCAACATCAAGTGATCTAACATATGTGCTGTTAAAGTTCTAGGACAAAAAGAGAGAGGCATGGAAAAGAAAAAAAAAGAGTAAATATTGATAAATAACTTTGGTAAATTAATTTTCCAAATTTGATGAAAAACTATGAACCCAGAGATCAAAGAAGCTCAACAAAGCCCAAGTCAAATAAGCTTAAAAATAGATTTCAATTTAAATTAAAACCAGTGACAAAAAGAAATCTTAAAAAGATCAGACTATTATGTTAAGTATAAATGGTCTGTGGTCTAACACTTCCCTAAAAGACAGACTGTCAGATTAGATTAAATAGCAAGAGCCAAAAGACATTCACTTAAAATAGATTTTTACTTTTATCACAATAATAAGTTAAAAGTTACTGAATGGAAAAATAAACCATGAAAAGATTAATCAAAAGATAACCCGAGTGACTATGTTAACATAAGATAATGTTGATTTTAGAATAAGAAATATTAGCAGCGAAAATACATGTTAAAAATTGTAAGACAAAAAATGTATTAAAAAGTATTATAGTGCTGTTTTATATTTTCTTCATAAAATATCATAGCAAATTTTCACTATCTTAAATGACGTGCCCATTTCTTTCTTTATTTATTTGAGGTCTCTCTCTCTGCCATCATTAGACAGTGCAATGGTCCCTTGTTTCCTACACATCTTAACACCTGTTTCTCAATTCTTTGTAGTTATTTGTACAAGTTCTTCCCATCTTTCCAATACATTCCCCTTAGCCAGAGTAAATGTTTGTTTATAAATCCATAATTAAACAATCTAACTAAAACCTAATTAATTCCAGAATTTTTAAAAATTCTCATAAAACCAAGGTATTTTGAAAAATAGTAGTAAATTAGATATTAGTTTAATGATAATAGTTTGTTATCAAACCATTATTTTCCAAGCCTTTAGTAAATAGAAAAAAGAAAAAAGATGAAGTATGAACTAAATACATGTGATCAGGCAAACTGTTCAACCTATGTAATGACAACCACTTTACACTAGAGAAAATGAAAATAAATGTCTAAATCAATGCCAATGCTGCAAGTAAAATATCCACTGAAAAACTTCCCAATTTACATCTTGCATTTTTTCTCTTGGACCCTCAGTTGGAAAATTGGCAAATGAGAAAAATATTGTCAATTAAAATTATCACTAGGCTTTAAGCAAACTTCAGAGGTTATTTTCATCCACATAACATTTTTCACATTTATAATATTGATGCCCCAAAGTTCAAAGAGTAAATATGACTACTTTGATCTATCAATCAACTATGACATTTGGTCCATACTACATGATTGTGCAACAACAGCTAAACTAAAGCTGCTAAGAATAAAATTCCTAAAGTCAATGACCTAGCCCTTATTAAACAAGAACTTATTTGAGGGCTCATTTGTTGATTTTTGAACATCAGTTTATATTAACATGATAATTATCTGCAGGGTTTATATTTTGCTTTGTTTTGTTTTGGGAATCCATGGTAGAGTGCTTACCATTGATACAGCTCCTTAGGTCAGGGTAAGCATTAGATGATTGACGTGCAGCAGTGAGCAATCCAGCTCGGAAGGAGCCAAGACAAGCTGTAGAAAAAAACAAATATAATCTTAGAGCAGCCACACTTAGTTGATTTGCAATCATGGTAGAAATTATTCTAAGAGTAAGATGTTTATGCTTTTATGGATCACAAGATTTAGTATTCAAAATATCAACCTTAAATGTTTTCATCTATTTTTTTCTGTCAAAGTTGAGTAGAACATATTGATTAAACCAAAAGACTGTTTATAAGATTTAAGTAGTATATTAGCTTTAAGTTTCTACATTGTAAACAAGAGGAAAGGCACAGTACATTGTTATGCTGCATGGTTCATGTATAAAATATTCCCACTTTCCCTGAGAAACAGATATCTAAAATATACTTTGATGAACACTGAATATTAAAACATTATAGGATACTATATAAGTGAGTTGAATAAAAACCAACTCAAATGCATAACCTCTAAATTGTAAATGGTCTAAGAATATATAAGAACATTTATAATATGGGGAAAAATATTTGGATGCATTTTTAAATTCAAAGTTATTCTGGTTGTTCTTCATTGAGGAGTATTAGAGGTGAAAAAGTAATCAAGTTGCCACTGAAGAAAATGGGTCTGGCATATTCTTGATGTCTCCTCTCCACTTGAGGGGATGAACTACTACTGTTTAAGCTGAATCAGGGAGGCAGAATTCTATAACAAGGTTTTTTTAAAAAATAATTTTTGTACTTGTAGATGGACAGAATGCCTTTATTTTATCTGTTAATTTTTATGTGGTGCTGAGGATCAAACCCAGTGCCTCACGCATGCTAGGTAAGCGCTCTACCATGAGCTACAGCCCCAACCCTATAACAAGGCTTTTATTACCAAAGTTTACTGATTGAGAAATTTGTTTTTGCTTCTTGTGGGAGATTATTCTGTGCTGATGCATTTTTTTTACAGCTATTCATCAAAACATTGTATGACGTAATGGATGTAATTTAGTTCAATTCCTCCATAACATCTGAAATTTCTCTTTTGTTAGTATTAAATGAATATCATCAACTACCCTACCAACAAAAAGATTCAAACTCATTCTTTCACTTGATAAACAATCCATTTCAAAATTTATGTTATTAACATCATGATTTAATTCAGTTTAAAAGTTGAAATCCAGGACACTGAGCATTTCTTCTATGCTGTATCTGCTTTCAGGAATATTTGAAAACAAATCTTACTGACATGTTCCCTTTAGGTACTTTGAGGATCAGGATCCACTGACCATGAAGTTTTTCTTAAAAGGTTCCTGTCAGTCCAGTCCTAAGACAGCACTGCTGATAAATACAGGTTTTCTAAGTCTTTGAGAAAGATGTTCAGAAGAGATAGAAAGTCTGCAGAATGATTTAAAAGGACTATCAGCTCTCACAAACTCAGCTTCTTTGTTATCAACTTCCTTCATTATTACCAAGACTGCTGCTTCTGTGTGTTCTTCCTATTCAATTCTTGCTACATTCCTATGCCAGCTGGGTGATTTCTAACTGCATCTTTCCATCATTATCCTATGATATTTTATACCTGAGATAACATTTTTCCAAAATACCTTTTTGCTTGTATTACAATTGTTTTTGCCATGTAGATAAGTTGGGTTTTGCTCAGATTGTTGAATTTCTGGTTTATATCTTCTACCAAAAACTAACCATATCCCCATACTTGTATAGGTTCTCCTTTTGACCTCATTTATATTCATAATCACTTCACTAGTCCTTCAAACTGTTTGAATCCTTCCTTCAGAAGAAGTTTTATTGGACCAATTGCAAAGTGAATAAAATCTCGGGAAACATCTGGAATGTCCGATTATAGCTTCCTGTCTTACACAAGGTAGTATGAAATTAATTTCCTAGTTTCTGACTGGAAGATATTTCTGACACTTGGCACATCATGCTGTGGTTGAGATATCCAGCCTTCACTATGTCAAGTGATAACACTCTTATTGGACAGCCATTTGAATTTTTAATTTCATTATGACTGAAGATATGTTCATTACAAACCATTAAGGGAATCCAAAAGACATGGTAGTTAATTTGTATCTTGCTGCACTGTCCTGCTAGAATAACTTACAAATTTTTGTGCCAAAATTTCCATTGTTGTTTAACTTTTGTTTTCAAAGGGGTCCAGGTGTAACTCTGTCAATAAAGCATTACCATTTCTGGGAATCATGGGTGTTATAATTAAGTCAACAGGAATTAGTGTTTCTGGTTGCTGAAGGTAACCTCTAATGTTACATAGAGACTAAAACAATATTTGTATAATTGCTTAATATCACAAAGCAGGCATACTTCATTCCTTTTGTTCTGACTACCACTCTGTGAAGTTAAATAGAGCAACCTGACATTTATTGCTAGTAAACTATGAAAAAATAGCTGAGAAAACAAAAATAAAACACTTAGGGACTTTAACTAGGGGTTATTTAATGCCAAAAATATACTTCCTAATAGCCACTGAAGGCATTTTATACATCACTGCATTGTTCAGATAGTCAATAACTTACTACAAAAGATGGTGCTTTGATTATCTTTTGTTGAACAACAAATCATCTCCCAAATGAGGAGCTTAAATGATCAGTATTTTGCTCATGATTTGTGAATCAACTATTTGAAAAGGGTTTTAGAGGCTGTTTTTGGAAGATCTGCAGCACATGGAGGCAGTCATGGCAGTTGGAACTGGGTGAAAAGCCTTTTCAAGATGGTTATTTAGGGGCTGGGGATGTGGCTCAAGCGGTAGTGCGCTCGCCTGGCATGCGTGCGGCCCAGGGTTCGATCCTCAGCACCACATACAAACAAAGATGTTGTGTCCGCCGATAACTAAAAAATAAATATTAAAATTTTCTCTCTCCCTCTCTCACTCTCTCTTAAAAAAAATGGTTATTTACTCTTGTGTCAGACAACTTGTGCTCCTCAGCACTTTCTCTCCATCTGCTATATCATGTGTCAGGGCCTCTCCTCATTGTTGACTTTCTTTTAGCATGCTGGTCTCAAAGTCCCACTTCTTTCATGATGGCTAGCTTTCAAGAAGGAGAATGCAGAAACTGCTAGGTCATTGTACTCACTTTTACTAAGGGGCATTGTACTCACTTGTACTATATTCTATTGATCAAAGCCATCCTAGGGTCCATCCAAGGAGTAAAGGGTGGGGAGATGAAATATACTTCTTGATAAGGAGGTGGCCAAAGACATTTCAGATGAATGTGTAGAATGGGAGAGATTTTTGCATCATCTTTGAAAAATTCAATTCATCACACAGAGATTTAATGGCTTATTTGAAGTCAGTATGCATTTAAGTTTCCTATTGCTGTTATGAAAAATCATCACGAACTTAATAGCTTTAAGCAATTCAAAATTATTTTCTTTCAGTTATGTGTATCAGAAATCTAAAATAACCCTCTCCTCAGTCTACACCTAAAGGAATTAAAAACAGCATACTACAGGACACAGACACATCAATGTTTATAGCAGCACAATTCACAATAGCTAAACTGTGGAACCAACCTAGATGCCTTTCAACAGATGAATGGATAAAAAAAAATATGGCATATATACACAATGGAATATTACTTAGCATTAAAAGAGAATAAAATCATGGTATCTGCAGGTAACTGTAGGTAACTCCATCTGGAGTTAGGAAGATGATGCTAAGTGAAGTTAGCCAATTCCAAAAAAACAAATGCTGAATGTTTTCTTTGATATAAGGAGGCTGATTCATAGTGGGATAGGGAGGGGGAGCATGGGAGGAATAGATGAACTCTAGATAGGGCAGAGGGGTTGGAGGGTAAGGGATAGGGCATGGGGTAATTAATGATGGTTGAATGTGATGATCATTACTATTCAAAGTACATGTATGAAGACACAAATTGGTGTGAATATACTATGTATACAACCAAAGATATGAAAAATTGGGCTCTATATATGTATATATCATTGTCATATATAAATAAAAAATTTACATAAAAAAACCTAAAAGGAAAGTGTCAGAAGAGGTTCGTTCCTTCTGGAGACTTCAAGGAAATGAATTCCTTGCCTTTTTCAGCTTCTAGAGGCCATCAGCATTCCTTCCTCATTGTCCCATCCTTGTATCACTCCCAATTCTAGCTCCATCATCTCATATTCTACTATTGACTCTGATCTCCTACACTTTTTTATAATGATTTGCTGCATTGTGGGATCCCCTTCAATAAACCTGGATAAAATCTCAGTTCAAAATCCTTAGTCACATCTGTAAAGTTCCTTTTGCATATAAGGTACCATCATGTGTTCTGAGGATTAGGACATGGATACCTTTGGAGAGTCATTATTCTGTCTACTATGGGGGGTTATAATATTTTCCATTGAAATAATATCTTCCATCAGGTGGTCTGTCTGAAGCCCTAAGAAACCTAAGCAGTTTTAGGTCTTGTAGGTGCTTCCCTTTGGTTCATACATTCCTTCTTATGAATCACCCACTCCCAATCACCAAAGGAAGAAAAAAATAGCTTATTCTAGTGTGGAGATTTTATTAGGATAACTGTGTTTGAGAAAACATAATTTTTAATCTCTGGACAAATCTGACAGTGAACAATAGCCAAAATTTGAAAGCCCTGGAGTAAGAAGTCCAGATGAAATGCTTCATGTGATGATTAGGACCCAAGACCAGACTACACGGTAGCTATGGCCCATAAGGTATCTCATATGTAGGCCTATATTAATGTGTGTGATAATGTTTTTATGAAAAAGTACATGTAGAATTAGTGCGAAAGTCATCTGCATGGCTACTCCAAACCAGTGCAATACAGAACCCTCACCTCCCCATTTCTCTTTCTTACTGTACAACAAAAATGGGGGAAAGTAAGGAGACTAGGAATGTATGAGTTGGAGAAGGATGTTCCAGTTTTTGTATCCTGAGGAAACTTCCATAAGAAATGGAATTATAAATAGAAATTAAAGCCATCAGGGAGGAAAGGTTAAGAAATAGGTATAAAAGAAGATTCAGTAGTCAAGAAAGAACATCCCAGAGACAGATCTTGGTTCTAGATCATCAGGATTATTACATGTATTTTTTCCCAATTAATTTTGTTAAGGACTTAACTATTTGGTTCCTTTTTGCCACCTTCTGTAGTGACTACTGTCCTAGTTAACTTAATTTGCAATTCTAAAAAATTAGTTAGTCACTGCAACCTAATATAAAGTTGGATTATAATGGAGTCAAAGTCAGATGAATTTTTCTTTTCTCCAAGAATTTACTTTATTACCCTCCCCACCTCGCCACTGGGTTTTTTGGGTTTTGTTTTTTGGTACCGAGGATTGAACTCAGGAGTACTCAACCACTGAGCCACATCCCCAGCCCTACTTTGTATTTTATTTAGAGGCAGGGTCTCACTGAGTTGCTCAGTGCCTTGCTGTTGCTGAGACTAGCTTTGAACTTGTGATCATCCTGTCTCAGCCTCCCTACCAACTGGGATTATAGGCATGCACCACCATGCTGCTGGTTTATAAGTCACAGAAGAAGAAATCACATAGAAATATGAATGTTTGCTTATTTTGATGTCAGTAAAGTTATTCATACTTCTTTGATGGTAGGCTATTATTATTATTATTGTTTATAAAGCCCATCAGTTGCTTTTTTAAAAATACATACATTCTCCCATTCACTCTTAGGCAAAAATCCAAATGAGTTTATGTGTATTTTTAAAATTTGTATGTGTTCTTATAAAATACATATTTACAATTTTCAGTCTATAAAGTTTTTTGTTTCTGTAAGTGGTTTTGTATTGCATATCATGTTCTCTAACATTTTTATTCAGTGATGAATGCTTATGATCCATTTATGCTATTACATATTTGTTGCTTTCAACTACTAAGCATTATTCCCATAGTCCACAGTTCCAGTTTTCTAATCCTATCATATCTACCCATGCTAGATACTCCAGATTGCCTCCAACTTCCCACCTCTGCAAGTAGTGCTGCAGTGGCATCCTCAGGGATGCCTTCTTGGTAGCTACATAAGAATTTCATGGAAATAGACACACAGGGTAAAATTGTGGTATCACTATATAGGCATGTAATAAATGATTCTTTAGGGTATACTCCCACGCAGAGCATGAAGACTTCTCTTTGCTGTTTAATATTTGCCAGACTAATAAGTAATACATGATATCACATTTTTCTGAATTCTAATGAGATGAGGCATATATTCACATTTTTAAAAAAAATTAGAGTTAATTTAATTACCTCCTCTAAACACTCTTTATAATTTATAACCATTTCTCTATTGGTACTTTTTTGTTGTTCTTCTGGAGTTGCAAAAGTTTAAACACTTGTAAAAATCACCTTTCTGTTACCTCACCCCATCTCCATTTGTTTTTTCAGTTTTTACAATGCTAGAGATTGAACACAAGATTGAACTTGTGTATGCTAGGCAAATGTGTTACCATAGGGCTGCCAGACTTCCCATCTATCTTGTAACCTTAACTTTCATGGCTTTCTTGTAAGGTTTCTTAATTTTTTTATAACCAAATTTATTAGTCATTTTGCCTTAAGATTTGCACATATAAAGTTTTTCTTCCATAATGTTAATTCCAAAGATATTCACCCACATATTTTCATAAATTAAACATTTTTGTCTATATTCTACCTACAATCCACATTTGTACTTGGTGGTAATTATTTTTCTACTAATAGTTGATTACTTTTCTCAATTCCATCTTCTAAGCAATTCATAGTAATTTGCAGTGTCATTTTTAGCAATCATTAGGTTACTATATATACATGCATCTTTCTATGAACTCTGTTCAGCTCCATTTAGGTCTGATATTCTGACAATACCAAAGAGTTTTAATTCTACAGTTTTTTTTTTACTATTAATATCAGATCAGATGAAAATCAGATGATTTTCCCTTTTAGCCTTTTGGCATGTGTGGATTTTTTTTTCAAATCTTAAACTGAGTTTATTAAATTGCTTTTATGAAATTAAAACATCAGTGCTCTAAATCTGGGGAGAATGGATCTCTTTGTATAGCATCACTCAATTCAAGATCATGAAATGTCTTTCCATTATTTCAGTTCATCTTCAATGGCCTCAATTTGAGTTTTAAAATTTTCTCCATAGAGGTTTTATGTACACTTAGATACTTCTAGATATTTTATGGAATTTGCTGCTTTTATGAATGGTATTGTCTTTTTAATTTTCTGCTGAACTATTGCTGTGCAAAAAAAGAGCTACTGGGAATTTTTATAGGGTACACTTAGAACTATCTAAATCTTTTTGTTCTAGTATTTTGCCTTTGAATTCTATTTCTTTTCTAGGCATATCATATCAATTATAAATAATGACAGTTTATATTTTGGTTTATGATCTACATATCCCTTATTTTTTTCACTCTTATTGCATTGGTTGTAACCACCATTGTTTCTTAATCTCAACCATAAAGAGACTCTACCCAATGTTTAACAATTAGGTATAATGTTTATTGTATGTTTTTGTCTTCTTTCTTTTGTGTGTGTATCATAATGATCATATATGTCACTTTGCCCAAAACATTTATCTGGTGTTTGGAAGATAAATTATATGGTTATTCTATATTTGACCTTTATCAAGCTCAGAAACTTCTCTTATAGTTTGACAGTTTTTCTAATCATAACTAAAGTCGTAATTAACCTGCTTTTTCAATATGAGCTAAAGTAACAGTATACTATTTTGTAAAGAATTACACTGCTAGATTTCCTATTAAACTATAACTTTGAATTTCTGAAATAAACCCTACCTTTTCTTGTTATATTATTTTTATGATACTTTTGATTAGATTGGATACCATTTTATTTAGGATTAATTCAGAAATGAAAGGAATTATTTTTTTTCTTGTGTTATATTATTATATTTTTTCTTGTGTAAAATATCTAGGTTAGATCTTAGTACAGAATCTTTTTCTATTTTAGGACAATTTTACAAGAAATAAAACAATAATTTCTTTAAACTTGAATGAAATCATCTGTAAAACAATCTGGGTCTGGATTTTGGAGCA
This sequence comes from Ictidomys tridecemlineatus, assembly GCF_052094955.1. Lineage (NCBI taxonomy): Eukaryota > Metazoa > Chordata > Mammalia > Rodentia > Sciuridae > Ictidomys > Ictidomys tridecemlineatus. The sequence goes on from NC_135479.1 coordinate 127,408,965, forward strand.
AATAAGAGGACATCAAAGTTTTAACTTGTTAGTTCTGGTTTGCATAATCAAATTATTTTTCATTGCTTCTTGTGAAATTGAAAAAAATTTACATATTTTTCTGGGAACACAGCAAGTTTAAATTTCCAAATGAAGTTTGGTCATAGATATTTGAAATATTTTGTGATTATCTTCTTAATCTATATGGGTTTAGAACATTTCCTGTTTCCATTCTCTACTTGTTGTATTAGCATATCCTCTTTCTCTTTTTGGTTCTTCCTTAATTATTCTTGCCAGAGGTCAGTCTAATTTATGAATCTTTTGTTTTTCATTTATTTTTATCCCTGTTTGTATTTCTTGTTACTAAGGGCTTGCTCTATTCTACTTTTTTTTTCTTTTTAACTTAAAAGCTTAGGTTATGTTTAAAATCCTTAAATCCATCCTTTTACTGCTGCCTTAGGAGTCAGCACCCTACCCACCCACATTACAGGTCAAGCCAATCTTGAGTCTACCTAGAGGTTTCTTATACTTGTTGTTTTAAAATTTTATTGTGTTATTTTTAATGCCTGAAACCCTATTGTTTTTCTTGAGTTGTGCTGAAAGGAGGGAGTCAGCAGCCTGGATTAATTACATATTGGCAAAACTAGACACTAGAAATGATTTTCTGATGTTCACATTCTGCTCAGAGTTCAGTACTCTTCCTAGGAAGTTTCTCTCCCATTAACTGGATCACCCACTCTATCAGCTGATATTTTCAAAGATCTATAGAGATGGTGGAGTTATTTTCTTCCTAAGGAAGAAAACGATACTAAAAGCTTATGTTTGAGGAATTGTAGGTACAGCTTTGTGGTACAGCACTTGCCTAGCGTGCACCCCGTCCCTGGGTTCAATCCCCAGCATTACAAACGTGCTTGTAAGTTTGCATGATGAAATCCAGGTTATTTCAATTCCAAATCATGTATTTTCAAAGCAAAACATGGAGTATGAGAATCAAATAAAGTACTTTATATACCCTTGAAACATTAAGTGTAAACACAGTTCAAAGAGTATAAGCTACAGTGATCTAATTTCTTGAGTTATGGTAATTAGTAAAATTACTGCTGGGCTTAGCAGAGACAAAATTATAGTATTTTTTTGTAACTAGGACTGTTATCCCATATAATATGCAATCAAATGATAGAAAATTTAGCTTCAGTAGGGGATTTCATTTTTCTTTTTTCAACAGTAGAATTTACCATTTATATCTCAATAAATATATTTTGAAATATTTATAAGAAACAAAATTTGAATCAAAACCAAAACATAATCAAAAGTATATTTTTATTTCATATGATGGGTTAATTAAATAAAAAGTTCACATCTGATGAAAGATTGACACAGTAAAACAAATGTGTGTGTATATATTTATTTATTTACTTACTTATTTGATATTCCAAAACCCTAAAATCAGAAAAAAATAGTTATACATTTTTAAAAAAACAGAACCTGAAAAGTTAAATGAGTTGCCAAACCTGACGCAGCTAGAAATTTTTAGGTTTGGTTGTTTTTTGGCCAGGGGCGGGGGAATGTTATGAGTTTTTTTAGTACCAAGAATAGAACCCAGAGGCTCTTAACTACTGAGACACATCCTTAGCCCTCTTTTATTTTTTTATTTTGAAGTAGGGTCTCACTAAGTTGCTTAGGGCTTCAATAAGTCACTGAGGCTTGCTTTGAACTTGTGATCTTCCTACCACAACCTCCAGAGATGCTGAGATTACAGGTATGTGTCACAGCATCTTGCCTCCTTTTTTTGTGTGTGTGTGTGTGTGTGTTTTGTTTGTTGGGTTTTTGTTGTTGTTGCTGTTGTTGGGAGTGGTTATAATAGCAGTTGTGTACGTGTTTGTATGTGTGTGTGTGTGAGTGGTGAGGTTTGTTTTTATTTTTAATGTTTTTTAACTTTTGTTTTTTATCATGCTACCAGATAAAAGGAAAAGAGAAAGTTGGGTGGAGCTAGAAAAGAGGAAGTTGAGAGGGATACATGGAAAAAAGAAAAATATTTATCTAAGGAACTTCCCCAAAACACATTGATGCTGTATTAAAATGCAGTTTGTCTTTATTCAAGTATACTATGTGATCAGAAGAATGTATCTTCTAGAGTGTTGCTTCTGCAGAAACAGTTTTATTATATAGCCCTAAGAAGCAACAATTAATATCATATTTTTAAATACAAGCTTGTAATTTTCTAAATGTGTACATCTTTATGGGGTGCATTATGGTAATTCAATGCCTGTATAAAATGTGGATTAATCAAATCCTGACAATAAGCATTGTTTTTTAGGTTCACTAAATTTATTTTTAAAATCATAAAATGTTTCTTGCAAAAGACATTACATTCTTTCTGCACAATTCTCTGAACAGATGCCAGGGACATGTGGACTATTGTTATTTTCCTCCCTGTCTCAACTCCCAAAATATTTACAGTGACCACAAACAAAGTAAGGTACTCACAATAATTACATGGAAGGATTTTTTTTAAATCACCAACAATGACAAAAAATAAAATCCATGCTATTTCAGAATTTCAATGTTAATTTTTGCATGCCTCCCCAACCTTACTTGTAAGGAACTAAAACATTATATCTGGTGAACAGCAAAGATTTCTCTACACATCACATGCAGAACACCTGTGAAGCAGAAGAATGCTGGCTTTTTAAACAGCAGATTAAATAAATAAATAAATAAATAAATAAATAAATAAATAAATAAATAAATAAATAAATAAATAAAAGATGTAAGACTCCTTCAGTTCTTCTCTAGTCTTAGAAAATCTTTCCATAATACTGTTTCACACTTTCCTGCAGCAAATACTGTTCATTCTGTATTTGGTCCTGTGTTCCTGTGATGGTAATGATCAGATCTTTGGATCTTTCTAAAAGGCTCATCAATTTTGACTCATAACAGATTTGCTTAATCTGTTGACCACATTTACCAATAATAGATCCAGCCAAATCTTTGGGAATAGTTACTAGTGTTGTAATAATAGGTCCACCAAGATTGCCATATAAGCCATATCTCCTGCATAGGAATAATCATATCCAGAGCCACCCTGTGGTTCATAAGTCATTTGCCATTCTGATGGGCTCCCTGTATTTATCACAGAGTCCCATTGAAACCAACCATGCCATCATAGCCCTCTCCAGCTCTTCTGTCACAGGCCATTAAATCTCCTCCTCTAGTTGGTGGTGGTAGAGGAAGATTCCGAGCTCTGCTACCACTCCAGCCACCTCAACCAGGTCATGTAAAAATAGTCATGTAACAATAGTCCACATGTCTCAGGAGGAGAGGGAAAAGGTCTTCAAGGAAGGCTCATATTATCATAATCTCTTCTAGAGGGAGGCATCGGACACCCACCCCTTCCAGGTGACATTCTGTTGAAACGACCTCTTACCTACATGGGAAATCCCACCTGATGTCCACAGTCATCAAACCTCACTGTAAAACCACCATAATCATATGATTCATCATAAAAATTGGGATCATAAGGCTGTGCACATCATTTGATGGGAGAATCAGATATAAGATCAAGGATGATCTTTTGTGCTCTCTGCCACTCTATCAGGCTTTTCTCCAATAAGAACAACTCTGTCAGTGGAATGAGGGCAGCATTCCTGGAAAAAACTTGGTTTGTTGTCTGTTTTCTTGTAGTTCTTTGATTTTAGCACATTTGACCCCAATAATTCTTCCTGCCAGACTCTGATGAATCAACAGTCTCAACTTTCAGTGAAAGTTGCTTCCTTTATAATGTTGGTAATTTAAGCATTCCACAGCATCAGACTTGAGCAGGAGCTGCCTGGTCACAGTGGGTGATGGTAACTGCAGGTTCTCTTCCAAGTAGAGATGATTTTCTTCAGAATTTCCCCCATAGTTTCAATATTAGCACTGATACTCAATATGCACTGGGGCCCAGCTGTCTGGGACTGAAATACTGGCATAGTAGTTCGACTGGAGAGCCTTAATATTTTTGCCTCCTTTCCTGATCACAGCCCCAGCATTGTTGCTCTGAAGCAGAATTGGTAATTCAATCATCTGATCAGTGTGTCTAGATCTTTGAAATGCTTGCTTCTCTTCTATATCTTCTGCAGGAGACTTACCAAATTCACCACTGGTTTTGGTGTTGGGGAAGGTTTCCTTGGCTGTTTAGTTTCCATTTTCTTGTAATAAATGGCTGCAAACAAGTGAAATGCAGGCAAATCATTGAGTCAGTGCAACAGAGAAACAGAGGATAATGGGGACTGCAGTGCTGTCACCTGGAGCTCCCTCTTTTTTTCTCGTTCACGCACTCACTGGCAATAAACATTTTTGTCTCTTCAGCCATTAATTATTTCTGTGTGTTGGAAACTTCATACTCTTTTGGTCATTTTGAAGTAAATCATACGTTATTTCACCCAATAGTTAAAAATTGTGCTAAAGAAGAATAAGACTGATTCCTCTGCTTGGTATATTTGGTGCCCTTTATGGAATTTCTTTAAGTCCCGCCTCATACCTACACTTCTTCACCTCTAGTGACCACTACTCCATTCAGTTCATCTATAAGATGGAATTATTGGTTTCCACAATGTTTATCTTTCTGCATCTGGCTTGTTTCACTTAACATAATGATCTCTAGTTCCATCTGTGTTGATGCAAATAACATGATTCCATTCTTTTTATGGCCGAAAAGTATTCCAATGTGTAAATACACCAGTTTTCTTTATTTACTCATTCACTGAAAGACACCCTGGGTGATTCCATATTCGGACTAGCGTGATGGTGCTGAAATATACATGGGAGCGCAAGTTTCTTTTTGATATAAAGATTTCCTCTCCTTTAGGTAAATATCCAGTTGCAGAATTGCTGATCATGATAGTTCATGATAACTGATCAGGTTAGTTTTTGAGATATCTCCATATTTTTCCATATTATAGTTATACTAATTTATATTCCCACCAACAGTGTATAACAGTTCCCTTTTCTCCACATCTTTGCCAGCAGTTGTTATTTCTTGTGTTTTTGATGATAGCCATTCTAACTGAAGTGAGATATCTGTGGTTTGATTTCCCTTTCTCTGATGATTAGTGAAATTAAGCATTTTTTATGTATTTGTTAGCCATATGATTTTTGATAAGTATTGTATCTGTTTAATTCTTTAGCCCATTTTTAAATTGGATTACTTGGGTTTTGTTTGGTTTGGGCCTTTTTGTTTGGTTGGTTTTTCTTTTTCTTCATTTTTCTTTTGTGTGTGTGTGTGTGTGTGTGTGTGTGTGTGTGTGTGTGCGCGCGCGCGCGCGCATGAGAAAGAGAGAAAGAGAGAAAGAGTCTGTGTTTAGCCTTTTGAGTTTCTTATGTATTTGAGATATAATCATTTGTCAGATATAGAATTTGCAAATATTTTCTCTCATTTCATATATTATCTTAATCCTGTTTGTTTATTTTGCCATTCAGAGTTTCTTATTTTGATGTATTTCCACTTGTCTCTTTTACTTTTTTTTTTCTTTTTGCCTGTGCTATTAGATCCTATCTACAACAAAGTTTAGAAATGTTTCCCCTACTTTTTTTCTGGCAATGATGTCATAGGTTCAGGTTTAAGATTTAGGGATTTCACGTATTTTGAGGGTTTTTTTTTTTTTTTTTTTGTGTGTGTGTGTGTCTATGTGTGTATGATGAGAGGAAGGGATCTAGTTTCATTTCTCTGCATACGCATATCCAACTTTGCCAATGAAACTTTTTGAAGTGACTGTCTTTTCTCCATTATATGTTCTTGGTATTTTTGTCAAAAATCAGTTGTCTGTATTAATATCTGGGTTTTCTGTTCTCTTCTATGCCACTACCATGCTGCTTTAGTACTTACAGCTTTGAGGTATGTTTTGAAGTCAGGTATTGTTATGCTTCCAGATTTTTTTTTTTAAGTCAGGATCTTTTTAGCTATTTTGGATCTTTTGTAGCCTCATATAAATTTTAGGATTTTTTTTTCCTATTTTTCTGAGGAAAGTTGTCATTTTTTGATGGAATTACATTGGTTCTATAGATCACTTTGGGTGGCATGATCATCTTAACAATGTTAATTCTTCTAATACAAGATCATGGATATATTCTCTTTTCATGTCTATCCTTCATAATTTCTTTCATCAGCGTTATAATTTTCATTGTAGAGATTTTCACTTCCTTGGTAAAATTTATTCCTAAAATCTTATAGCCATTATGATTTGGATTATTTTCTTAATTTCTTTTTCAGAATGTTCATTATTTGAGTATAGAAATGCTACTGTTTTTTTTGAATGTTGATTTTGTATACTGCTACTTTACTGAATTTGTTTATATGTTCTATCAATCGTTATGTAGTATTTATATTTTTCTATGTTATATCCCAAAGTGGATAATTTAGCTTCACTGTCTCAATCTGGATGGATTTTATTTCTTTTTCTCTGAAGAGACTTTTTTGTTTGTTTGTTTCTTCAGCCATTAATCATTTCTAAGTATTGGAAACTTCATACTCTTCTAGTCATTTTGAAATAAATTATATGTTGTTTCACTCAATAGTTAAACAATTGTGCTAAAGAAGAATAAGACTAATTCCTCCACTTGGTGTTTTTGGTGCCCTTTATGGAATTTAAGTCTAATTGCCTAATTGCTCTTGCCAAGATTGCCAGTAGTGTACTAAATAAGAATATGAAAGTGGACATTCTTGATCTGTTTCTGATTTTAGAGGAAACACTTTGATTTTTTTCCCACTTAGTATGATATTGTCCTTTATTATTTGGGGGTATGTTCCTTCTATAGCTAATATGTTGAAAGTTTTTATTATGTAGGTTGTTGGATCTCATTAAATGCCTTTTCTGGATTTATTGAAATGATCACATGTTTTTTGTCCTTAATTCTGTTGATATACTGTTTCACATAAATTGAGTTATGTATACTGAGCCATCTTCCATCCCTGGGATGAATCCCACCTGATCATGGTACATGGCCTTTTTGATATTCTCTTGAACTTGGTTTGCAATTTCAACATTTTATTGAGAATTTTTTCATAAGAGATATGGATCTGTAGTTATCTTTTCTTGTTGTATCCTTTTCTGGTTTTAGCATAAGGGTAATGCCGGCCTTACAAAATGAGTTTGGCAGAGTTCCTTCCATTTCAATATTTTTGGAATAGTTTAAGTAGAGTTTGGAGTAATTCTACCCTAAATGTTTTGTAGAATTCAGTTATAAAGCCATCAGTTTCTGGGCATTTATTTTTAATGAAAGGTTTTTTAATTACTGCTTTAATTTCACTACACATTAGATTTTCCATTTCTTTTTAGATTTTTTATTTTTTATTCAATTTTAGTTAAGTTGTACATATTTATGAATTTATTTTTTCTAGTTTTTTTTTCAGCTTTGTTTTGTTTTTTGTTTGGTTTGGTTTTTGTTTTTTTGGCACTCCTGGAGGTCTCTGCATATGCTAGGCAAGAGCTTTACCAATGAGTTACATCCTCACACCTAGTTTTCCAGTATTTTGGCATATCATTGTTTGGAGTAGTTTTTAGGATCTTTTATATTTCTGTGATATCAATAGTTTTTTTTTTTCATCTCTGATTTTATTTATTTGGGTCCTCTCTTTTTATTTTGGTTAGTCTAGGTTTAGGTTTGTTGATTTTTTTATATATTTTCAAAACAACTCTGTTTTGGTGATCATTTGTATTATTTTTTAGTCTTGATTTTGTTTATTTCTGCTCTGATCTTTATTATTTCTTTCCTTCTAATAACTTTGGGTTTAAGTCTTTGTGGTGTATTGTTAGATTGTCTATTTGAGATCTTTCTAGCTTTTTGATGTATGTGCTTGAGATTTTTCCATTAATTTATTCCATTAACCATTGGTCATTAGGAATAAACTGTTCAATTTCCATGTATTCACATATTTTACATTATTTTTATTGTTGTTGATTTGTAGTTTTAATCTATTGTGGTTTGAGAAGATCCACGATATGATTTTTTTTTAATTATTAAGACATAATTTGTGACCTAACAAGTTAGCTTTCCTAGAGAATATCCAATGTGCTAACATTGTTAAGTTAGCTTTCCCAGAGAATATCCAATGTGCTGATGAGAAGAATGTGTATTCTGTTACTATTGGATGAAATGTTTTACAAACATCTATTAGGGGCATTTTCTCTATATTATGATCAATTCAGATGCTTCTTTGTTGAAGTCTGTAAATTTTTATAATCAAATATTGTCTCTTTTTATGATAAAATATTTAAATTCCTATCTAAAATTGAGAAGTTCAAACAGTCTTGATAGTCTTTCTTTTCAATAGCACATATCCTTGGTTTTTGTTTAGAAAGTGAGGAATTTAATATAATTTTCAAGGGAGGAGATCTTTTTCATGGATGCACACCTATATTCCATTACCCTTTTAAGATACAGTAGCAAGGGGCTGAGTTTGTGGCTCAGTGATAGAGCACTTGCCTAGCATGTGTGAGGCATTGGGTTTGATTCTCAGCCCCACACATAAATAAATAAATAAATAAATAAATAAATAAATAAATGTCCATCAACAACTAATAAAATATTTTTTTATAAAAAGATACATTAGCAAAAGGTTTTAGAAAATCTTGTATTTTCATATATATTGACACAAATAACGTCACCTCAATTAATTTTTACCATGGCACTTTTCCAAATTTGATGGGAATTGTTGAAGTTTGATATTAGCGAAGGAAAGAGAAGGGAAAAGAAGAAGCAAGTCAAAGAAAATTGGAATAGAAAAGTCAGGGGGAAAATGAAGAGTACTAGCATAACAAACATTCTACTAAGTGCTTTAAAAACATTCTCTTTTCATTTTCCTGCAAACCTATTAAGTAAATTGTTTCTAGCCAGCTGACAAATAAGAAAAGCTATATCTCATAGAAGCTAGTTTAAGATCTTTAAGTGTTCAAAGTAAAGATACCACTTCATTGATGTTTTAGTGTTGGTAACAGGGTGAACTAAGATATAGTATGTTATTGTTGAGTCTTTTGAGCTCAAAATATGCCACAAACATAAGATGCTGACCAGCATGTGCACTTAAAAAAATGGAAGAGTAAATATTTCCAGAGCTATGGGAGAATTCCTGGCTCTACTAAAAGAACTTCTATCCAGGACTCTTAGATTGTTAATTGTCCTGAAGGACAAATGTAAGTTCTTAACATACTTTCAGCATCAGGCTCCCTAGGAAAAGAGGAAATGTATAAATGTTCCTTTACCTTAGAATTTCTGCCTGGGTACTCAGAACAAGACAATACAAAACCAAACAAACATAAAGCCCCAAACAACAATTAAATTATTCAATTTCAAGAGAACTATGAGTTTAATAGACATTATTATTTGAAACTTTATATTAAAAATTCTTAACTAGATAGTTATTAATGTGTATCAGAGCCCATTTATATTTTTTTCCAATAATTTACTTTTCATTTCCTATTGGCTGTGATGAGAATGGGGAAAGCACATACATGAAGAAGATTCTAAGCCTAAAGGGGGAAAGAAAGAATACCTCTGTTCTGGAACCATGAACTCAGCAAGAGATGCAAAAAATATATTCCATTATGATTGGAAATGCTGACAACTATCCAAGTACTATTTATGTAAAATACTTCTATATTTGCTTTAATAAAATTTGAATGTTGTTTTCTTTCATTGGCATTTAGTTAAAATCATCTAATCTATATGAATATGGAAATATTATCTCATTCCTTGAGAGCCCAGAGTCATAGCCCAAAATAGAACCTAGAAAGGATACTGAAGGAAGGACTGAATGGTGATACAAAGAGAGAAGATATTAATAATCTTTACAAATGTCTAAATGGTAATTATTTATTCCATAAAGTCAGAACAATTTAGAGATCTTTCCTTTCATTGAAAGATAACCCATGAAACTCACACCTATAGAGAATTTCTCGGGCATCTATAGAGAATGTCTGGGGCCAGACATGGTGGGGCATGCCTGTAATCCTAGAGGTTCAGGAGGCTGAGGCAGGAGGATCACTGAGTTCAAAGCCAGGCTCTGCAATTTAGCAAGGTGCTAAGCAACTCAGTGAGACCAAATACAAGGGCTTGGGATGTGGCTCAGTATTTGAGTGTCCCTGATTCAATCTTCAGTACAATAAAATAAAATAAAAGATAATGTCTGGGTACCTAAATACAAATCAGCCCAAAAACTCTATGAGAAAGATACAAGGCTGAAAAAGATGAAGTCAGAATGCCCTATGGTAATTCAAGAATCATTCCAAATTTGTTTCCATGTCTTTAAATAAAAGGACAGCAAAGATTTTATTTTGAAAGACAATGAAATTAAGGTGCTATATAGAGGTGGAGAATTAAACATGAATATATTTATGTTCCCTTCTATGCCTAAGATTATAAGATCAAGATTCTTTGAACTTACCTAAGTACTTTGGATAGAAATAATCCTAGAATAAAAGAAAAAAATATGTATATTAGCAAGCATAAATTTCATTATAGAATTACAACTTAAATGTTATAATATTTTTCATGTTAAAGATAGAAATAATTTAGATTTAATTTTCACATTATAAATTTATTTTTGCAATAAAATATACAAACAGTAGATAATTTAAGCCAACAATGTGACTAAAAATAAAGGACCATTGATCAATTAAATCATGTTTCAAAAGTTTCCAGTCTAAAAGCAGGTTCGGTTTAAGATGACAAATATAATCACATATGTCCCCTTTGTGTAAATCTTTTAATTTTCCATAATGATTAAGTGCCTATTTGATACATTTTATATCATGATGATTACTCAAACCAGATTCAATGTTGAATATGAGTGAAATATTTGGAGTGAACTAAAGTAATTACCATATAGCATTTGTTGTGCATGTAATATCTTACATATAAATTGGCTATGTACCAAAACATAGTCTGTAAATCAGTAATTTGGACTAAGGAATGCACATTATAAAAGGGGGAAAAATGTTAAAAATTTCTGATGGTAAATTTCCCATGCTGGTTCAAAAAAGCATTTTCAGTTCATAATATATCAAACAGACAACATTAACAGCATAAAAATATAAAAACAGAATTCCTGCACAAAAACATATTCAGTGTTCCAGGTTAATAAGTACTAACCATATCTTTATGCAGTATAAAGTTCTCACTGCTTCCTCCTCTCAAATATAAACCATATAACACATGTCTACTGGTTTATAAGGAAGGGATGTCATACTGAGTAATTCAAACAACAGTATTGTTTTCTCCAGAAAAGCTTGGAAGTAGCAAGAAATGGGTTCAATGAGTGATGAAATGATGGTGAAAGGAATATGCTAGGGATGGTGAGGAGGCATCAGGGTAACACATGCTTCCCCCCACCCTTTCATTTCTCCCATTTCTGCCTTACTCCTCTGCCATCACTTTCTCTTCTGTCAATGAAAACAGTTTTAGAATTAGTGAAGATGAAGAAGCACCTAAATGAGTGTTCCTTCTGCACCATCTTTCCTCTTCTCCCCGTGATCTTCTACCTCACTTTTGCTACTTAGAGGCTAAGTTCTAAGAACATGTCTACAATGTTATAAATACAAAGTCAAGTATGTATTAATAATGTATTTTGGGCATGTTTTAAAGTATTCCAGAAAAACAAAATAAAAACTAGAGTAGGTATGATAGAGAACAGGAAAATAAAGGCGCAGATTATGGATAGCTGTTGAAGGGGAGGTGAGTATAACAATGGAGTTCATTTTATTTTTCTTTCTACTTTGCTATATATTTAAAATTTTTAAAATAAAAAAGGATGTGTTTGTTTAAATATACTATATTATTTTTATTACAAAAATTTATAATAATTTAGAGTGTGCACACTTTCTTTTTTGTTATGGAAATATAAACTATGTAATGTAAATGTAAAATTCTACACAATAATGTATTCTACTACATTGCATGGGATAAATTTTTTTTTTCTTGTCAATTCTTTACCCATAAAAGCAAGACAACAGAGAGAGAAATATTTTTATTCAATCCCAAAGAGATTAAAAATTAATCTTTGGAAGTATTCTCTGTGAACCTATTAGAATAGGTGAAGGCAAAAAAAGATTCAAGAGTAATCCAAGAGAACACAAGTTCCTACAGTCTTAGACAGATTCTCTAACTACAGACAAAATTCCTGCTCATTCTTACTCGTCTATTTTCAGGGCACTGAGAGCCACTGCAGAGGTTCCAGAGGTACTATGTTCATGCTTTCTTTATCTTTTGCTCTAGGCTGTATCCTTCATCTCAGGAGAAACATCACATCCAGGTTGACCTGAAGGTTATCAGATTGGAACTCTCACTCCACTCTGCTTCTTAAAAGCACTATTTACACATGGGTTACCCACAGGACATGCTAAAGAACTTCTTCTCCTAAAAGAATTAGGGACTAACAATAAGGCCTGGGGGTCCTATATGATATTTAAGGGTCTTTATGGTTTTATTTTTGTGGACTGACATGTAAGGTTTGATATGCTGAAGAATATAACTGATAAGGAGTGGGTTCAGGAAACTTCCCAAGGGCTTGTAGAATAAAGTAAAGTATACTCAGCATATAAAATACTGTGAAAATGCTCTGCATTAAATGGCCTTGTTTCTAGAGCCTGGTTAATACTAAATGGAGAGATTCAATGAAGTGGAGTAATAATAACATACGCACAATGTATATGTACTTGAGACATCCTCTCCTCTACCCTGTATACTACCAAATTCTGGTTAGGAGACAATATTTACAAACTAGGAGGTCAATACTATTTGCTGATAATGAGGTATAAGTGAATTAGTCAGAAGATATTGTTATGGCAGTAATGTCTTCCTTACAAGCCCACCTTCCTTTAAATGTACTTTCTCCTGAAATGGAAGTGGTTATGTGTGGGATCTCTTTTCTTTTTCTTTTTGGGACCGGGGATTGAATTCAGGGGTACTGGACCACGGAGCCACATCTCCTGCCCTATTTTATATTTTATTTAGAGACAGGGTCTCCCTGAATTGCTTAGCACAACTCTGTGACACAAAGTGTGATAGTGGCTATGAATTCTTACCGTTTCCGGATTGTTTTCAAAGACTTCCCTTGCTTCTTCTTTGTTGCATAGTTCTTCAATGCATTCTCTTTCAAGATTGCCCTTTTTGGTTTCTTCTAGTAAAGAGTTTGCACGGCGTCTCCGAACCAGGACTTGTGAAGCATGCTCTTTTGACAAAACTGAAGAAAAAAAACAAGTTTAGATGAATAAATTTTTCATCTCCCCTCTAAGATATATTATTTTATTAAGGAATTAGAGTTAACATAATTTTCTGCCCATGAATTGTAGGATATTTAAATTGCTATAGTGGAGTTAAGAAAAGATGCAGATAAAAAACACTTTGGCTAATATCTCAGAAAGCAAGGTAGGTGTGAAGCTATAGCACTTTTACAATGATCTAAACAAATTATTCAATTCATGCATGAGGATAAACACACCTGATAATATTCAATATTTACCTTATGATAGCTTCATTTGAAAAACATCATGCAAGAATGATTATGTCAAAAATTATAGCCATATTGTCTTTAAAGCACGAGAAATAAACTTTCTCAGTTTTAATAGAAAACTTCTGGAACCTCTTGGATATAGAGCAATGCAGGAACATAGGCTAAGCAGCTATTTGAAAGGTACCTGATAGTCTTAAACATTTGATTATTTGTACATATAGGGAAATAAAAAATACATGGCAAAGAAAGACCTTACGCAAAATTTAAGAAATAGATGACAAAGAGAACTGATAACTTTGACTACATAAAAATGTTTAAATAGTTGAACAACAACCAATGTAATACAATAAAGCTCAATGCTAAGCAATATATTAAAGAAAATTGTGTGTATTTTGTGAAAAAGAAAATAACACTTAGAATTTATAAATAACTTTCACAAATTAAAACATTAGTTAACTCATACTGGAAAGTATTCAAGGTTATATACAAGGTTAAATACAAAATCACTTAAATAATGTAAATAAAATATAAAGAAAATAATATAAAGATTGTTGGCAAAATAAAATTTCGAAACAACCTAAATGTCTGTCAAGAGGGGAATAGAAAATAAGCTAAAATACACCTGTACTATGGAATAATATGCAGCATAAAAGTAAGTACTCTTCTTCTAAAGATCTGAAAGATATATCTTAAAATACAAGTTGAAGGATACTATACCCAGAATATATACCCATATACATCAGCCAAAGTTACACATTTATAAATAGTATACACAGAAGAGAGTTTGACACTCAAACTGGGTAATAGCAATTATATTTAAAGAAAATGGTAAAAAATGTAAAGTTTTCCCTATATTAGTATGTTGACTAGGATGTTGTTTTTTAATGAAAAATTAAAAAGTACCAATTAAACTTACAAAAAAAATTTTATCCAGATTTTAATTGTAAATGGACTTTTTACTAAGATAAAGAAGTGATATAGACAGAATTTATTCTCCTTGGTTTTATTGCCTGTTAATAAACAATAAATTCTCAAAAAGTGACAAAGAGAAAAAAAAAAGTTCTAATCAATGATTATCATACTTACTAGCTCAATAACTTAAACTATTTCAAGAGGGAAGTAAGTAATATTACTCTGTTTCTCTTACTTACCAAAATGGAAGTTTTAAATGTAATGGCCCTGTATAGTATTTATTTCTATCTCTATCTTTATCACTGCTTATTAAATAAAGATTAAATTGACTCTGGAGACAAGAGTTGTCTTGTCTGCAAGTTGGAAACCAATCTCAGCAACTTAGTGAGACCTTAAGTAACTTAGTAAAACCCTGTCTCAACACAAAAAATAAAAGGATTAGGAATGTGGTGCAGTGGTTCAGAACCCCTAGGTTTAATCTCTGCTACCGAAAAAAGAAAAAAAATTAAATCAAGGCTTCATATGTAATAAAGATAGATGGGAATATGCTGTCAAGTAAATTACTGACTGATAAATTTCAACCCTGTCAACAATAAAAGTGTCTTACATGTGCAATTTTCTCATTTATTTTAAAGAGGTGTAAGCATGTTACTTTGTAATAAATATGTCAAAAATGTGAAGCTACTGAACTTCAGAGCAAACATGATTCTTTCTGAGGAAAACAATAACATTTTCATTGAACAGTAACATTTTCACTGAAAAATGAAAACACTGATTCAATAACAAATAAAAATCAAGGTCAAATACATTTAGGAGAAAAACCCTACAAACATTATTTAGCATTTCTTCCATTAAGAATATTAAGTTTGGGGCCAGAGTTGTGGCTCAGTGGTAGAGCGCTTGCCTAGCATACATAGGCACTAGGTTCAATCTCTGGCAACACATAAAAAAAATTTAAAAAATAAAATAAAGGTTAAAAAAAGAAAAGAAAATTTAGAAAATAAAGAATATTAAGTTTGGTAATTAAGAACTTGATATTAATATCTTAAAATCTCTTTTCCTATAAGGGTCCCCACTAAAGGACATAGACCGAGCGTATTAACTCACTGTATACATATTTGTGAAAGAGACAGGCAATCACTCAGAACTATGGAGAAGGTTTAAAGGAATGCCCACCTAAGTGTCATAAAAAGGAGCACAATAATCTCCACCATTTTAAATAGGATAAAAGTCAGGTGTGTAAGTGCGTTTTTCAGTACTGTGATCAAACTATCTGAAAAGAACAACTTAGAATAGGAAAATTTTATTTTGGCTCACAGTTTCAAAAGATTTAGTTCAGGGTCAACTGTCTCCAGGGCAAAAACATCACGGTGGAAGAAAGCTTCTCAGCGCATGGGAGCCAGGAAACAGATTGGGGAGTGCTGGGGAAGGGGCTGGGGAGAAAGCAAACCCTTCCAGAGCATGCCTCCAATGATTTGCTTCTTCCAAATAGGTACCTCCCTGTAGTCTATCCAGCTTGTCAATGGGTTTGGTGGTTTAATACACTATGAGCTCAGAGCTCTCATGACCCAGTCATTGCCTAAAAGTCCCACCTCTGAACTCTGCTTAATTGGAGACTATTCTTTCAACATTTGAGCTTTTGTGGGACATTTCAGAGGCAAACCATTAGCAAAGAAGATACAACATATTTGTCCTAAATTATGAATTCAACAAATGACAAAAGCAGAACTAGATCACAAGCATTCCAGTGCTCAGACCTAGAACCCATCCATTACAATTTCTGGTTCTCAGAAAACAGCAGAAAAAGTTTTATTGTCTCCCCTGATAAGTGCAATATCAAAAATGAAAATCATTACACCTCTGCTCATGTTTTATTTCAAATAGGTTAATCCCAGAAGTGTTTAAATTGGCATGATAGATAATAATTTTCAAATTACATATTATTTGATTTGATTTTCATATAAATAATGAATTGAATGCTGATCTATCATCCCAATTTTCCTATTGAAAAGGCTGAAGCTGAGAAAAGTTATATGACCCAAAGTTACAGAAATAACAAATCTTGCTGATGGAATTCACATAATACTTCTCAACTAAAAATAGGGTTATGTGCTGATAAATCTATCATAAGTTAAAAATATGGTTAGGCTAAAAATGCATTTAATATACTTAATCTACCCAACATCACAGTGAGCAACATGGTACAATGTAGAGTATTCACTGTTTACCCTCATGATCATTTGGCTACTTGGAGATGTGGTTCACTGCCACTGCACAGCATCTGGAGCATCAGACCCATACTGAATATCACTAACCCAGGAAGAGATCAAAATTCAAAGTATGGTTTCCACTGAAAGTTTATTATTTCCACATCATCACAAAGTCAAAAAATCATAAGTCAGAATCTGTCTATATACCTATCCTCTTACTTCAATGTTCTTCTTTTGTGCATGGTTGGCCCTAGGTATCTATGAGGTTCCACGTCTATAGTTTCCACATCTGTGTATTCAACCAGAAGCTCATTGAAAATATTTTTTTGGTAAAAAGTTGTTATTGATATGTTCTATGTATTTAGGCTTATGATGGTAACTTCTGTGCTGAACATATAAGACTTATATTCTTTCCCTAAACAATACAGCAAAAAATTATTTATATAGTACTACATTGTATTAGGTATTATAACTAATATAGAGATGATTTACAGTATAAAGGCTGAAGTGCAAAGGTTAAATGAAAATATTTTAGCATTTTATATCAGGGAATTGAACATCTATGAATTTTGGTATACCAAGGGTCCTGGATACCAAGGAACAGCTATATTCAGACACTCACAAGATACTTCTTAAAAGAAATTATATGGTTGTGTAGTGAATCAGACATTTGTTCTTCTTTATAAAATAAATCTATAAACCCATCCATTTAACAGTGTGGTGTTTTTGTTTGTTTGTTTTATTACCAGTTGGGGGTCCAGATCCACTAGCTGGTGGGCTGAGGGGCAGGCTGCAAGTCTACACCTTTGATCCCCCTCCAGGAGTTTGATTACACCTTTTATAGTCAAAAACCATATTAATCATAAGTCACTGTTGCTTTGATTCAAAACCATAAACAAATGTCATGAAATCTAAAATCCTAAGTAGAAGAGGGAATGGGTCAAAACATCCCTAGTTGAGTAAAAGTTAAAGAATGGTTACTAACATCTAGGCAATAAATTTCTGAAAGGGTACATTGTCCAAAGAAAAATGGGAACCAAATAGAGAACAATTTTACATTGTGTAAGAATTGCCATTTTATGTTGCCAAACATACTACTCCAAGCAACTATTGATAGGTACAGAGGCAGGACTTCCACATGGAAGAAGCAGGTTTTTTTTTTTAAATCTAAATCTGATTTTATTTATTTATTTTTTGTTTATATTTAACAGCAGAATGCATTACAATTGTTATTACACACGTACAGCACAAATTTTCATATCTCTGTATACAAAGTATATTCACACCAATAAGTGTCTTCATACATGAACTTTGGATAATAATGTCCGTCACATTCCACCATCATTTCTAACCCCATTTCTCCTCCCTTACCCTTCTACCTCTCTGTCCTATCTGAAGTCCATCTATTCTTCCCATACTCCCCCTCCCTACTCCACTATGAATCATCCTCCTTATATCAGAGAAAACATTTGACATTCATTTTGAGAGGGATGGCTAACTTCACTTAGCATTATTTTCTCTAACTCCATCCATTTACCTGTAAATACCATGATTTTATTCTTTTTTATTGCTGAGTAATATTCCATTGTGTATATATGCCACTTTTTTTTTTTGGCCATTCATCTACTGAAGGGCATCTAAAATGGTTCCACAGTTTAGCTATTGTGAATTGTGGTGTTATAAACATTGATGTGGCTGTGTCCCTGTTGTATGCTGTTTTTAAGTCCTTTGAGTATAGACCAAGGAGAGGGATAGCTGGGCCAAGTGGTGGTTCCATTAACAATTTCCCAAGAAATCTCCACACTGCTTTCCATATTGGCTGCACCAATTTGCTGTCCTACCAGCAGTTTATAAGTGTACCTTTTTCCCCACATCCTTGCCAACACTTATTGTTGTTTGTATGCATAATAGCTGCCATTCTGACTAGAGTGAGATAAAATCTTAGTTTTGATTTGCATTTCTCTAATTGTTAGAGATGATGAACATTTTTTCATATATTTGTTGACTGAGTGTATATCCTCTTCTGAGAAGTGTCTGTTCAGATCCTTGGCCCATTTATTGATTGGGTTATTTGTTTTTTGGTGCTTAGCTTTTTGAGTTCTTTATATACCCTAGAGATTAGTGTTCTATCTGATGTGTGAGGGGTAAATAACAGTGTGCTTTCAAAGAAATCTACTGCTCTTTGCCAGAAAAATAAAAACATGACATCATGATGACAAACTAAGAATTATAGGAATGTAGAATGAAATAAGTATATGGTTAGAAATGCTTTACCATCAGATTCAAAGTTCTGCCCCAAAATATCCACCATAGTGGCCTGTTTGCATGTCTAAAAAGTTTCATTCTTTATCATCATAATAATCATGACATATAATTATATGAAAGTTGTTTTTACATCATCTCCTTTTAATTCTAATCACAACTATTCTAAGTAGACTATAATTTTCTATTTTATATACAAATAGGCTAAAACACAAGGTAGATGAGTTGATTTACCACACTCATGCAGCTGAGAACAGAAGCAAGCCAGCCTCCAAAACCTGTTTGTCCTCTTTTTGCATTACCACACTTGTTTTATTTTTTTTGGGAATAAGAACTATCTGAGGTACTGGTACCAAAACAGGCGGGTGGACCAATGGTACAGAATAGAGGACACAGAGACTAATCCACAAAGCTACAACTATCTTATATTTGATAAAGGAGCTAAAAGCATGCAATGGAGGAAGGATAGCATCTTCAACAAATGGTGTTGGGAAAACTGGAAATCCATATGCAACAAAATGAAACTGAATCCCCTCCTCTCGCCATGCACAAAAGTTAACTCAAAGTGGATCAAGGAGCTAGATATCAAATCAGAGACTCTGCGTCTAATAGAAGAAAAAGTTGGCTCCGATCTACATATTGTGGGGTCGGGCTCCAAATTCCTTAATAGGACACCCATAGCACAAGAGTTAATAACAAGAATCAACAAATGGGAATTTCTTAAACTGAAAAGTTTTTTCTCAGCAAGAGAAACAATAAGAGAGGTAAATAGGGAGCCTACATCATGGGAACAAATTTTTACTCCTCACACTTCAGATAGAGCCCTAATATCCAGAGTATACAAAGAACTCAAAAAATTAGACAATAAGAAAACAAATAACCCAATCAACAAATGGGCCAAGGACATGAACAAACACTTCACAGAGGAGGACATACAATCAATCAACAAGTACATGAAAAAATGCTCACCATCTCTAGCAGTCAGGGAAATGCAAATCAAAACCACCCTAAGATACCATCTCACTCCAGTAAGATTGGCAGCCATTATGAAGTCAAACAACAACAAGTGCTGGCGAGGATGTGGGGAAAAGGGTACTCTTGTACATTGCTGGTGGGACTGCAAATTGGTGCGGCCAATTTGGAAAGCAGTATGGAGATTCCTGGGAAAGCTGGGAATGGAACCACCATTTGACCCAGCTATTGCCCTTCTGGGACTATTCCCTGAAGACCTTAAAAGAGCGCACTACAGGGATACTGCCACATGGATGTTCATAGCAGCACAATTCACAATAGCTAGACTGTGGAACCAACCCAGATGCCCTTCAATAGATGAATGGATTAAAAAAAAAATGTGGCATTTATACACCACGGAGTATTACGCAGCACTAAAAAATGACAAAATCATGGAATTTGCAGGGAAATGGATGGCACTAGAGCAGATTATGCTTAGTGAAGCTAGCCAATCCCTAAAAAACAAATACCAAATATCTTCTTTGATATAATGAGAGCAACTAAGAACAGAGCAGGGAGGAAGAGCAGGAAGAAAAGATTAACATTAAACAGAGACATGAGGTGGGAGGGAAAGGGAGAGAAAAGGGAAATTGCATGGAAATGGAGGGAGACCCTCATTGTTATACAAAATTACATATAAGAGGTTGTGAGGGGAATGGGATAATAAACAAGGAGGGAAATGAATTACAGTAGATGGGGTAGAGAGAGAAGATGGGAGGGGATGGGAGGGGGGATAGTAGAGGATAGGAAAGGTAGCAGAATACAACAGTCACTAATATGGCAGTATGTAAAAATGTGGATATGTAACCTATGCGATTCTGCAATCTGTATTTGGGGTAAAAATGGGAGTTCATAACCCACTTGATTCTAATATATGAAATATGATATGTCAAGAGCTTTGTAATGTTTTGAACAAACAATAAAAAAAACAAAAAAACAAAACAAAAAAAAAGAAAGTTTTTATAACTTTTAAAATGATGACAGGTTTTCCATTTCAATACTTAATATATTCTAGATCTGATTAAGTTACTTGATTATTTTAATTGACTTAAAATAAGGTAAAATTAATTATAATGAAATTAAAATTGTGAAACAACAAAAAAATAAAAATAAAAAGAACTATCTGAAGAAAGTCCTTGTTACAACTCAACTGTGTTACTTGCAAAGTGTTACATTCAGATTCAAAATGCTAGGTGATAATGTTGAGTTAATAGTCTTGAGTTATGAGTCTTTCTAGAAAGGAAGTATGACTCAGTTGGATTGATTTTTTTTCTTTAAAAATTTTTTTTAAAAAACATCTGATTAGAACATGAAAGTTTTAATCAGATACTAATTAAAACATGTACCTTTGTCTCAAAAAGGAGGGCAAAAAACCTAATTACTTATAGTTTTTTTTTTCTCATGCTACATTCAAAAATCATTCTGTAGTTATCACTTGATGACAGCTAATTAATTTCTTCAAAATACTAATTACAGCAGATGAAATAAATATGTCAACAATACAACCATTGTTCAAACATTAACTAGAATCCTTTTTTGAAATTATTTTCATAGCCTTCAGTTCCCTTCACATGGGGGTAAATCTGTTTTTTCCAAGTATAAATTGGATTGTAGTGCCTCCAAAAAGTTGATTTATTATTATTGTTTTCATTAGAACTCCATAGTGTTTAGTGGGCGTACTACTGTCTCGCTGGCAAATTACTCACTGGTCAATTTTAGTTCCATCTCAGTCAAGGGGAAGTCCTTTCCTCAGGTTACCCCCTTCCCCACTTAGTTGTCCAAACTTGCTACCTCTGTTCAGGGAGGGCAAGATCACAGATCTGCCCCAAATAAATCAGTCAGATAGGGATGATGTGGCAGATAGAGGAGGCTCCAAGCTTTAAGATAGCTAAATTCTTCCATTCTGCACCTCTGTCTGGCAAAGATGGTTCTCCAATTCCTCTCTCCAAAAGTCCATTGCTTTTTTTAGTTCTGTCTTCTCTGTCTCTCCTGAGGCCTTTGTTATTTGGCATCCCAAGAATGAAAAACTGCTCCTGAAAGAATGTGTCCAAGAGAATTTCGACTAGTTTGGGTTGGCAGAGTGTTTTTTCTTTGATTATACTTCACTGTTGGATGAAAATAGCTTTCACTGTACAAACAGAACCACTACATAATACACTGAGATGTAATTGTATCTCCCATCTCAACTATTGAAATGGAATGTTTTCCCTAAACTTCAAAGTCTAAGAAAATTAAGATTACTTTAGTTTAGAAAAAATTCTTTAGTTAATAATGACAGAAGTTTTTGTCAGTTTTTCTGTGACTATGACCTTAATCCTGTCTGCCTAACACATTACTACCTCTTGCTCTCATAAATCTTTTGAAAGAACTGAGCATAAATGAGCTAGTGAGAAATAATTTAAAAGAGTCAAAGATCATAAGACATAGGTCTAGGTAAGATTTAAATGTAGGAGAAGATAAGGAGGAAACAATTTGTGAATTATAAATTGCATATATAAAGGTGAGCTTTAAAATATTTGGATTAGTGGGAGGAAGGCCTGCATTTATTTACAAGTAGAAAAGCCATTGGCAGCCATTAAAAAATGTGACCACTGACCCCCAATTCTAGAACAGAAGTAAAATGAATATCTCCCTACAACAGAATTTAATTATACCTTTAATTTATAGTACTAATTCTTAAAACACACACACACACACACACACACACACACACACACAGAGAGAGAGAGAGAGAGAGAGAGAGAGAGAGAGAGAGAATACATCTCTATGCCATTGTCTACACCAGAATAAAATGCAGTCCATAATAGTTATCCGCTCCACCCTGCCCCCCAAAAAATAGAGAAATGCTTCTACATGAAAGAGAATAGGCTGCTCATTATCCAGAAAAAAAATATATTGGCCATTTCATTTGTTTCATTTGTTCATTCTCAGTGAATAATAAATAAAGATGCTTCCTGTGAAGGGACTCAGTTCAGAATTTGGCAAAGTATGAGAAATAAATTTTCTATAATTCTCTCTATTCTCTTGACTACTAATATTTTGCAAACTGGTTATATTTTATGAGGCCACAACAAATTTCTTACATGACTGAGCAAGATATTTATGTAGTTAGTGTCCCCCCCCCTCTTTTTTTTGTCTCCTAACCTACTGGGACACCAAAACACCATCTGATTTTGACGTAATGTACCAAAAGATTACTGCACAAGAACTATTTTGTTTTTGTTCTATTTGACCTATTTCCAGGGATGGCATCAATATTATGAGTTCACTGGCCTGTGTCTATATTTATATCTGGAAAAGCAACAGGCAAACTACCCCAGGACATTTTTAAAGGCCAATAATGAGTTGGCCTCATTCTGTAATATCCCACTTCATGCAGTCTCCCCCAGATCTCTGAAATAATCAATTCTGAAGCATGCTTAGAGGCTTAAAAGGACTCTAGGTCCTGGGCTGAGGGCTTAGTTTAGTGGTAGAATGTGTGTTTAGCATATTCAGGATCCTGAGATCTCTTCCTGGAATTAAGGAGATATATTTTTTACTTTTTAAAAATGTTTATGTAGAGGTGAGATTGTTTAGAATAGTGGATTATTGGTCAGTAGGTGTTCATAATTCAATACAGTTTTTATAAGTCTCTCAAAATTCCTTGTTTAATAGCCAAAAAGCAATAAGACACAATCTAAGTAACAATGAAATAAAATTATAATTTATTAGGAAAAGGAGATAAAATGGGAATCAGAGAAAAGAAAGAATATAAAACTAGCAATAAGAAAAGAAGCATTTACTAGAAATTGAGATCCACCTTAAAAAGAAGCAGCCAAAAATGAAAAACATATCTTTTTGTCTTCACATTAAACAAAATATTTTAATAGTCACTTGTGGGCATTATAGATCAAATTTTTGTGTCTCTCTCCCCCCTACAAATTCATGTGTTGTAACTCGATACCCAATGTGGCTATAATTGGATATAAGTATTTTAAAATAGTAATTAAGATTTAAAAGTGGGCTCAGAAAGAAAAGTAAGTTAGAGAGAAAGTGTTCATCTGCTCAGAGTTTACATAAATAATCATCAACAGAATGTTGGTAGAAATATGGATTTTAAAGACCTATCTGGCAAGGTATCAGGCTGAAATGAGAAACAGTTATTAGAAATTGGAGTACTGTTGACAAGAACTTGGCTGAATTAAGTTTAGTATTTTGTAGAAGGTAGAATTGTGAGTGATGAAATTAGATATTTGGTGGAGGAAATTTCTAAGCAAAGTATTGAAGGTGTGGATGGATCCTTCTTACTGATTAGAGAAAAGTACAAGAGGAAAGAGATGAATTTAAGAAGGAATCCCTAAGCAAGAAGGAATCGGAACTTAAAGATTTATAAAATTATCTGCTGATCTATATTGTGAAAAATGAGAAAAACTGTTTTGAAGAGAAAGAGTGTGGCTGAACAACAATTTGATAAGGAGATGAGTAATCAGCCATCTCAGCAGAAGTCAAGAATTATAGATGAGACTGTACAGGAAAAAATGATGCCAGCTGGGACTAAAGGAAATAGACAAAATGGAAGGGAATGAAGGATGGCATGCTTATTTTTCAATAAAAGGGTTGAATGTCTTTGAAGACCATTCAGAGATAGTCAGGGCTGTCACTCCCTCCACAGGCCCAAAACAAGGCTAGGTTCTCCTTGGTTTCAGAGGGTAAATTAAAGCCTGTCTGTGGTTTCAACAGCCTCTTGCTGGCCCTGAGGATAGAGCTACCAGAAACCTTGAGGACACAGACCCAAATACTTGGGGGCAGTATCCCAATTCAGCAAGGCAGTCAGTCCAGATGGTAGGACTGACTGAAGATGCTGAAGGTAGGACCAATAGTCCAGCGGCCTGGAAGGAAGAGCACAGAACTAAAGAGGACAATCCTAAAACTCAAGATATAATGAAATTAATTTTGTTAAGATTTTGGACTTGCTTGGGACCTGGGACCACTTTTTTTTCTTTAAATTATATGCTTGTTCCATTTTTGCCATCTAGAAGCACATAATTCCCCAATATCACAGATTGACAACTGGAAAGGAAATATGCATCTGAATTAACTATGCCTTGAGTCAAACCATATTTGATTTAGATGATATTTAGATGACAAATTAGACTTTGGAAATCATGCTAGAATGAGTAAAATCATTTGAGCCTATTTAAGATGGAATGTTGTATTTTGCTTGCAAGAATGGATGAGTAGGGTGGGCCAGGAGCAGAAGGTTACAGACTGAGTGTCTATCAGCTGAAAGTCATATAGTGAAGCCATGACCACCACTAGGGTTGTATTTGAAAATAAGACCTTTAAGGAAGTTGTTAAGGCTAAAGAGAGTCAGATAGGTGGGGTCTTGACCCCCTAGGTTTAGCTCTTAAAAGGGATAGCAGAGAATTCTCCATGGCTCACTCACTCTCTGTTGAGTGTACACACTAAAAAAAGGCAAAAACTACACAACAAAAAGGCAACAATCTGGAAGACAGGAACAGAACCTACAGCAGAAACAAAACTGGCCAGAACTTTGATCTTGGATTTTCCAGTCCCCCAAACTATTAAGAAACAAATGTCTATGGTTTAAGACACACAGTCTGCAGTATTTTATTTATTTTTTAATAGCAATCTGAACAGACTATACACAAGACAAGGAAATTACTGACTATTTATAGCTGCTCTTTAAAAACATAGCAAGTGGTGTTTGTGGTTCATGATGGCACAGAATATTTATGTGTTCTTCCTCCAGGATCATACTAAAACTATAGTAAGAGAAAATTTTAATAAAGGGAATAATCTACCACAGTTGAGAACATAGGAAGGTCACTGTTCAATAAATAATTTCAGTAAATTCTCCAGAGTGAAAGCTAATAAAAACTGTTGTGGAATAAATAAAGGAGAAGTAGACTTGAGCCAATATACACACTCAATATTACACTGATCTTGGAAAGCATCAGAAACTAAAACAACAATAGCAAGAGAATGAGAGAAAAGCAAGCAGAAGCATCTCATTTCAAATTCCATCAGTGACACAGCCAGCACTGATTTCCCAGTATACATGAACAAGTACACACAGAGTGGGTCAAATGTACATTAGTTATATAAATAAACCAACAATTAAATATATATAAAGCTACCTGCTCTCTCATTTAGATGAAGGATTGGCAAGAAATAAGATCAAAATATACTATAGCAGAAGTCCATACCTCCCACCTAATAAATAAGTAAATAAATAACCAAAATCACCAGATATATGAAAGAAAAAAATTAAAACCTTCCAACAGCATGAACTAGAAAGACCAGAACATTGACTTGAGAACATATATTTCAGAGAAGTGAACTTAAAAGAACTTTAAAATTAACCTAATGAATAGCCTCACAATTACTTAAGAAGATAGTGCATTTATGACAGAAGAGAAAACTTAGGCAAATTACAATATAATTGTCAATATGGAAATTTTGAAAGAAAAACTGAAAAAATCTCCTGACACCTAAAGTAAAATTTCAAAGAGAAAACAAAGGCAAAGTCATACTGGATCAATCCTGAAGGAGTTCTAGAATGTGAATATGGAGGAAGGAAATTATTAGAGCTCATGAGAAATACTATGCTTCAGATAAAGTGGGCCTACTAAGTGTCAAACCAAATGAGTACATAGAAAGCAAATCTATACATGAAATGATTTTAAAACATATTGTACCAGAAATGTCCTAGAATCAACTGATATTAAGAATAAGCATCAAAGTCAAATGTAGAGGCACACTTCTGTAAT
Source organism: Ictidomys tridecemlineatus (assembly GCF_052094955.1). Classification (NCBI taxonomy): domain Eukaryota; kingdom Metazoa; phylum Chordata; class Mammalia; order Rodentia; family Sciuridae; genus Ictidomys; species Ictidomys tridecemlineatus. The sequence continues at coordinate 127,435,598 of NC_135479.1, forward strand.
CTCAGCTACTTAAGAGGATAAGGCAGGAAAATTGAGAGCTTAGACCAGTGTACTCAACATAGGGAGACACTTCCACTTAAAAAACAATAAATAAAACAAAACAACAAGCATCAGATCAATTTTATAACTCCATTCAGAGTAACAAAGTAGTTGGTATCTTACTCTTTTCTTCTATTTCCATATGAAGAAATGATTTTCATTTTCAAAATAATAATAGCCAAATATAACTAGATATTTGCATAGTTAATAATAGATAAAAGACAAATAAGAATTGACCCTAAATGAAATAGAGATTATTGAAGATAACTTTTGAAAATATGTAATATCCTACATAAATCTGAGAGAACCTGGCATCCATGGAACAAATTTAGACTGCTCTGAAAATAGAAACACTGGAAAGCTAAAATATGATTCTAAACTAAAATGTTATTTTGAAACAAAGAAGGCAATAGATGGATTGAAACAGAAAGGACCATACTAAATATCAATTTAGTGACATGGAAGATAAGCCAACAAAATCTTCCATGTAGAAAATGATAAGTGGAATATTTAAAAGAAATGATGAGGCACAATAAAAAGGACACAAAAACATTATAATAGAAATTCCAAATATAGAGTAATAGAGGAAAAATAATTTTAAATAATGAATAGGGATGGGGATGTAGCTCAGTGGTACAGCAGTTACCTTGCATACTTGAATCCAGGGATTCAATTCCAAGCAACACAATAATAAATAAACAAACAAACATTCATAATAATTTAAAAATTCCTAATCAGTAGTAAGATGTAAGGCTCAAAAACATAAGAAAAATGAGGCAGAAAAGAGCTATAGATAGACACTTCTTAATAACATTTTAAAACTCCAAAAACAGAGAAAATATTCTACACTCTTACAGAGGAGGAAAAAATATTTTACATACTGTTAAATGAGATGAAGTTTAAGAAAAGAGGATGAGTAAAATTATTTACCTGTCATATTGGGAAGTCAACTGATGTCTAAAGTTACTAAATAAAAAGAAAAGAAAAAATTTGGAAAGAGGACCCCATTTGAAATCAATAATACTGTGATGCTGATTAAAGCCCAGCTTCAAATTTAACTTCAGTTATATTTAAATTTCTAAGAGTAAAATAATTATAGTAACAAAAACTTGATAAAGATAGTATAGAAAAGGAAATATAGAAGCTTATCTGGTATAGGAGTACAAAGAGAAAATCTTAAATGAAATGTATAATACTTTAATATGAAAATATTTCAAAAAATATAACATGACCAAGTATCTGTTATTTTAGAAATATAAGAATAATGATTACACCATCAAGTTAGTTGTCTAAAGCTATTAGGAAAAACAAATTCTGATTTAAGAAAAATTAATTAAAAAATAAAGCATTAGGAATCAAGAAAGAGTAGGAAATATTCCTTAACTTGACAAAGAGCATACAGCAGACGCCAACAGTGAAAACAACATTAGCTAATAAAACACTAATAGACACATTAAACTCAGGATCAAGACAAAGAGACATAAAGACATCACTGCTCCTCACTAATCTAAATTCCCAGGTAATCAATAACTGAAGAAAAAAATGCTTTAAAAATATTGTATAGGGATACACACTACAACACGGATGATACTTGAAAATTTTGGCAAAGTATAAGAAGCCAGTCACAATGACAATTATTATATGATTCCACTTATATGAGGTACCTAGAATAGTTAAAACCAGAGTACAACAGTGGTTTCCAACATTTGTGGAAGTGAACTTTTTGAGAGTTAAAGTGTAATGCAAAGTTACTATACAATGGGGTCAGTTTGGGAAGATGAAAATTTATTCAGATGGATGATGGTGAACAACAATGTGAATTACTTAATGGCACTGAACTTTACATTTAAAATAGTTAAAATAATAAATTCTGTTCTGTATATTTTAACACAAAATAATTATAGGCAAAGACAAAGTGCTTATGTGGAGATGAAAGTTAATTTACTAATAAAATATAAAAGAATCTTCTAGAAATTCATTAGTGCAAACAAGAAAGTATGGGAAAAGACATAAAAGAGAAAATTTTAAAAAATAGTTTTGCTATATACCAGAAAAAAAGAAAAAAACTTCTTAAAGTTGTGTTTTGTGACTTCAAACACCTCTGTTTCCTTTGGGGTCAATTGTTTTATATCTTTCATGCAAATATCTGGTAATCTTTGTGACTCATAGCTTTCATATACCAGTCATAAAAAATAAAGTGGGGGCGCATCACTGCAGAGATTTTATCAAGAAATGCTTAGAAACCAGTAGTAATTCCATATCACTTATAATTCCAAAAATGGGAAGTTATACTCCATGTATGTATGATATGTCAAAATATATTCTGTCATATATAACTAAAAAAAATTAAAAATTTAAACAAAAAGAAAAAAACAGTAAGTCATACTCAAGATCAAATGGTAAAAAAAAATTATTGAAAGACATAAAAAAAGTTATAATATGTCTCACTCATATCATGATCCTGGACAGGAAAGCCCAATACTTTAAAAATGTAATTTCTCCCAAATTAGCTTATAATTTAAATTTTTTATTTTTTAAAAAAATAAATGACAGCAGAATGCATTACAATTCTTATTACACATATACAGCACAATTTTTCATATCTCTGGTTGTATATAAAGTATGTGCACAATTCATGTCCTCATACATGTACTTTGGATAATGATGTCCATCACATTCCACCATCCTTGCTAACCCCCTGCCCCTACTCTTCCCCTCCCACCCCTCTGCCCTGTCTAGAGTTCATCTATTCCTCTCATGCTTCCCTTCCCTAACCCACTATGAATCAGCCTCCTTATATCAGAGAAAACATTTGGCATTTGTTTTTTTGGAATTGGCTAACTTCACTTAGCATTATCTTCTCCAGCATCATCCATTTACCTGCAAATGCCATGATTTTATTCTCTTTTATTGCTGAGTAATTCCATTGTGTATATATGCCACAATTTTTTTTTATCCATTGGTCTACTGAAGGGCATCTAGGTTGGTTCCACAGCTTAGCTATTGTGAATTGTGGTGTTATAAACATTGATGTGGCTGTGTCCCTGTAATATGCAGTGTTTAAGTCCTTTGAGTATAGACCAAGGAGAGGGATACCTGGGCCAAATGATGGTTTCATTTCCAGTTTTCCAAGAAATCTCCATACTGCTTTCCATATTGGCTGCACCAATTTGCAGTTCCACCAGCAATGTATGAGTGTACCTTTCCCCCCACATCCTCGCCAACACTTATTGTTGTTTGTATGCATAATAGCTGCCATTCTGACTAGAGTGATATGAAATCTTAAGAGTAATTTTGATTTGCATTTCTCTAATTGCTAGAGGTGATGAACATTTTTTCATATATTTGTTGATTGATTGTATACCCTCTTCTGAGAAGTGTCTGTTCAGGTCTTTGGCCCATTTATTGATTGGGTAATTTGTTTTTTTGGTGCTTAGCTTCTTGAGTTCTTTATATATCCTAGAGATTAGTGCTCTATCTGATGTGTGAGGGGTAAAAATTTGCTCCCAAGATGTAGGCTCTTTATTTACCTCACAGATTGTTTCTTTTGCTGAGAAGAATCTTTTAGTTTTGAATCCATTCCATTTATTGATTCCTGGTTTTAATTCTTGCGCTATAGGAGTCTTATTAAGGAAGTTAGGGCCTTATCTTACATGATAAAGATTAGGGCCTACTTTTTCTTCTATTATACTCAGAGTCTCTGGTTTAATTCCTAGGTCTTTGATCCACTTTGAGTTTTGTGCATGGAGAGAGATAAGGGTTTAATTTCATTTTGTTGCATATGGATTTCCAGTTTTCCCAGCACCATTTGTTGAAGAGGCTATCTTTTCTCCAATGCATGTTTTTGGCACCTTTGTCTAATATAAGATAATTGTAATTTTGTGGGTTAATATCTGTGTCCTCTATTCTGTACCATTGGTCTACCAGTCTGTTTTGGTGCCAATACCATGCTGTTTTTGTTACTATTGCTCTGTAGTATATAGTTTAAGGTCTGGTATAGTGATGCTACCTAGTGATGCTTTACTCTTCCTGTTAAGAATTGTTTTAGCTATTCTGGGTCTCTTATTTTTCCAGATGAGTTTCATGATTGCTTTTCTATTTCTATGAGGAATGTCATTGGGATTTTGATTGGAATTGCATTAAATCTGTATAGTGCTTTTGGTTGTATAGTCATTTTGATAATATTAATTCTGCCTATCCAAAAGCAAGGTAGATTTTTCCATCTTCTAAGGTCTTCTTTGATTTCTTTCTTTAGGGTTCTGTACTTTTCATTGTATAGATCTTTCACTTCTTTTGTAGATTCCCAAGTTTTTTTATTTTTATTTTTTGAGGCTATTATAAATGGGGTAGTTTTCCTCATTTCCCTCTCAGATGATTTGTCACGGATATACAGAAATGCCTTTGATTTATGGGTATTGGTTTTATATCCTGCTACTTTGCTGAATTCATTTACTAGTTGTAGAAGTTTTCTGGTGGAGCTTTTTGGGTCTTCTAGATATAGAATCATATTGTCAGCAAATAGTGCTAATAGCCTATAATTTTTATATAATTGCACTAAAACCCCTAATTACTATTGTGGAATTTTAAAAATTATTTATAAAGTCCATTTGGAAGAATAAACAAAAATAATATACAGAAGAAAGAAAATAAGTAGAAATCATATTTAAACATAAAAACTGCATTTTAGTTCTCTAATTTTTCTTTCTTTATGACAGTGTATTTTTTATGGATACCAGATCTGCTCAGATTTATTTATGATATTCTTGTAAATTTCTTAAAGTTTTCTTTTGTGACTTCAAACACCTCTGCTTCCTTTGGGGTCAATTGTTTTTGTATCTTTCATGCAAATATCTGGTAATCTTTGGCTGTGACTCACAGCTTTCATATATTAAAAAGAAAGCCAGAGACATGAAAACATTGCAAGTACAGCACAGTAACAGAATGATTTTCAAAAGGCTCCAGTATTCTCAGTGACCAGTGTCTCTAAATTGAACCCACTAAACTGACTGATGTTCTTAAATTCTAGTGAGTGCTAAGACCAAGAATTATGACAACCAATATTAAAGTTGAGCAAACAACTATACTATGCAGTACCATGCATACTGCAGCAGGAACATATTTGGATCTTGCAGTCACACATGAAACCTGGCCAATTAGCTACACAGGTTCACTCCTATTATTTTTTGTGAACTGGCAATCAGTGCAACCTATTTATATAAAATTGAATATTTTATACTTCACTTACCACATTTGGCAAAGTTTTACTCTTATGTATTATTGAAATAGAAGAGCCAATGCTTTGCATCATACTAAAGTCCAAATTAGAAACAAAGAATAGAAAAGCAGTTTCGGCTCATAAATAGTAAAAATAATTGTTTGTCTATCCCAAAACACAATTTATACCTGTAAAAATCAAGAGGCAAGTAGAAAAAAAGATGCAAACTTTATAAAAAATGTTTAATATTTTAACACATAGACGACTTAAAAATACACACACAAAAAAAAATCCCTACTAGAAAAACAGACCATTTATAGACATTTCTTACAACAAAATGTAATACTAATAAGCACATGAAACACAATGAAATACAAACATTATTAGAATTCCTTCAAGCCTCCTCAGACAGTGGATAGACATAAAGTTACATTAACATCTGTAGCTGAATTTCAGTCTTCTGACTCTCCCTTACTTTGTGATTCAGAAACTCTAGTCTTGCCAAGGTTTTCTTAAGCATTTTTGAGAAGTTTCATGTCCAGCTAAGACATCTACTCATCCCAGCCCCCTAAAAGGTCAGCCCTTCTTTTATTACTACTGCATTGATAAAAAATGCTTTCTTTGAAGTTAATGTCCAATGTTGACAAGGATGACAGGAGCTAGGCCTCCTCAAAATCTACTCTTAAAAGCAGATTTCCAGAGGGATAATTAATAATATATACCTAAGACTTTTAAAAATAACACTATTTAGATATTCAGTTGACATTTCTGTTTCTAGGAAATTAATTAATGAAAATACATATATATAAAGGAACATATATGGATATGTTCATCACCATGATATAAGAAAAACACTGGAATTAATATATTTAACTAAGTATAACATATTTAACTAATATTTATTTAATATATTAAACTAATTAAATATATTATGATGAACACACATAATGGAAAATTATGAAAATTATTTAAATCCTGACAGCTTTTAGTCTATTGATATAATAATCATCATTATTGAAAATGTAATATATCAGGTTACAAATAATGTGTAAAGCAGAATTCCATTCCTGTACTAACATATTTTATTCTGTAATGTATATATGCAGACCAAGAAGCTTAGCAGAATATAAAGCAAAATTGTATATTGGTCTCCGATTATTGATAATACAAAATTATTTTTTTTAAATCCATAATTGTATTTTCAAATTAGATTGCATAATGTGAGGAAATTAGTAGGACAGAGCTAGTAGTTTAAACTGGTGAAAGATGTTCAATGAGCCCAGAATAGCTAAATGAAATTCTGGGTTAATAATAATATTCTACATAAATATATATGTGTGTGTGTGTGTATGTGCATGTACGCGTGTGTGTGTGTGTGTGTGTGTGTATCCCTCCTCTGACTCCCATAGTACTAGAGATTGAACCCAATAGTGTTCTACCACTTAGCTACATTCCCAGGCCATTTTAATTTCAATTTTGAGAAGGTTTTGCTAAGTTGCAGAGGCTCCTCTCATACTTGCAATTCTCTCTCCTCTGCTTCCCAAGTATCTGGAATTATAGGTGTGTGCCCTGGTGCCTAGCTATATGTATATTTCAAAACAGATACAAAGGTAATTTCATTTATTCTCACTATAAAAAATGATAAGGATTTGAGGATATATTAATTACCCTGATTTGATCAATTCACTATATATGTATCAAAACACCATACTACTCTGTAAATATATATATATATATATATATATATATATATAAAACTATTTATAAATTAAAAATAAAATAAACTCCAGAAAACTCTAATATTTAAGGGAAAGTAAAGATCATTAAAACAAAAGCAGGTCAGGTATGTTGGCACACGGCTTGCGAGGCTGAGGGCAGGAGGATCTCCAGTTCAAAGCCAGTGTCAGCAACTTAACAAGGCCCTAAGCAACTTAGCAAGTCCCTGTCTCAACTTAGCAAGATCCTGTCTCAAAATTATGTGTGTGTATGTGTATATATATACATATGTATATATATATATATATATGGATGTGGCTCAGGGTTAAGCACTGGTGGGTTTAATCCCTGGTGCAATAAATAAATAAATAAAGAAAGAAAGAAAGAAAGAAAGAAAAGAAAAAAGCAGAAAGAAAATGAAAATATTTGTAGATATAAAAGGAAGTGAATTTCAAAAAAAATAGAACTTTAACATTCTTAATTACCAATCCAGTTGGAGAGTGAGAGGAGGGGTAATAGAGACCTCCAGAATAATTTATTTCTTCTTAAGTTCAAATGAGAATAAGCTGAGAAAGACAGAATAATAACTTCAGAGAAAGGCAGGGTAAAGGAAACATTTTCAGATAGCTAGGGAGGTATATCCCAGAATAGCTGTGAAGCTCATTGAGAAAATGTCAAATGTGCCATTTTGAAAATAGAAAATATCATATAATGCAGAAAGTCACAATTCATTGTGTTCATGAAAATTTAAAGTCATTGTTCTTGAACGTATCTTTTTAAAGTCCATTTCAAAAAACATACAAGATGACTAAGAAGAAATACACTGATGAACTAGAACTAGTCCTATTGCTTTACTCATCTGTAGAAAGGCTTAGCATCTATTCTATAATTTTATTACATTATTTCCCTTTAAGCCTGGAGAATCCAATCTCTGTATTTAGAACAGTGTAATAAACATACCAAAGCAGGGATATTCCTCCACAATAGAGTTAATATGCTTAACCTATTATATTTAGAAAAATCAAAAAGTAAAGAAGGGATAATAGCCTCTAAACCCACCTTCAAAATAGACCCATTACTAATATGCTGTTTCCTTCTAATCTTTTTTCAGAATATTGGTGTTGTTTATTCTTGAATTATTCAAGGATTCTTGCTCAACCCCCCAAAATTATTATAATTTTTTCTCATATGTATTTCCCAGACTCATGTAGCATAAAACCTAATAAAACAAATATTTAGGTAAAAGGATATGCAGCATTGAATAGAACAAGTCAAGGCATATTAGGCTTTTTTCCCCCTCATCATCAAGATTTATTTTCCTTTTAGCATTAACAAATTCTACACAAGCAAATCTTTCTAATGCAAAGATAATTTGAATTTTCCTAATGTCAAGACAAGTGTAATCCTGCCCTTTCTGATTCATTGAATGATGACACGAAACCAAATCCCACACCTGATAAACATTTTAATGTCTCTCCCAATACCTCTGCATTCATTTCCAGCTCAGATTCTTCATGGTTGGTTTTGTGTGTTTGCTTTTACTAAACTTTTCATCTCATTTGCATCTTTTGGAACTCTCCTCTTATTGATCTTAGTCAACTTAGTTGTGGAAATTGATCCCTTTTAAAGAACTGACTCAAGGCAGAGGGAGGGGAGGTGGTGAGAAGATCTGCAGTTATTTACATTCAAGCAAGGTTAAGTGGAACTTCAAAATGCCAGTTCCTAAAAGCCTTTCTCTGCTTCCCTTCTAGTCATAGGATGCCATGTTGCTCAGTTTCTTTTCTCCTTTCTCTAACATCACCCCTTCTCTCTCCTTGATTGCCCTCTACTATGGTTTAAATAGGGTAATGTCCCCCAAAGGTCCATATGTTAAAGGCTTAGTCTCCCAGTAGTACTACTGAGAAATGCTATGGGTATTTAGGAGATGGGGGTGTTATGAGATTTCCTCTGGGCACTGAGCACATACCTGCAATGAAACTGTGGGTCCGTGGTCCATTCATTCTCTTCTGCTGCCAGGATAATAAAGAAGCAGTCTGCTATGTGCTGCTGCTACAATGTGCTAACCTTACTAGAGATTCAAAATAATAGGGTCACTTGAACTTGGACTGGAAGCTCCAAATCTATGAACCCCAATAAATCTTTTATCTATATAAATTAATTGCCACAGATATTTCATCATAGAAAGTTAACCAACACCTTCTACTGCCAACCCTCTCCGTTCTGTTCATTTCTTAATACAGACCATTTCTCTATCTTCCCTGCTATCTCCTTATAAATTGGAATGTCTTCAAATTTAAATGTGCATAGAAATTATCTGACAATTTTATTAAATCCTGTATTCTGTGTCAGTACATCTGGGGTGGGTCCAGAGATACTTCATTTCTAAGATGTTCTAAGGTAAAGCAGTCCATGAGCCACACTTTAACAACAGAGTTATGACTGTTTTTCAGGATTTCACTTTCCAAATCTAAAGGTGTTTTTCCATATATTTACTTATAAGTTAATAATTGTTGTTATCATAGAAATACTTTCAATATCAGCTATTACCATTTATTTTTTATTCTGCTATATTAAAGTCCAACTCAATGTAATAAAATGGAGTCTGCAGCTGGTGTGTTGGTAAGCATAGTTAATTATGCTATCACAAATCTTATTCAGATCATTAAATATATCAACAAAAGTTAAATATGCAATGAGTATTTATACTCCCTTAGAGAAAGAAACAATTTTAACTTTAGAGGAGACAGAGGCAAATGCTAACAAACCATTCCAAGTGTTTCCTTGGGGTAGAATGATTTGAGCAAAAAACACAAGTGAGTTTTGCTATTTCCAACAAGGCAGTTAAGTACACCTCCTCCATTGTTCTCTTTATTGCAGGGGCACTGCATGCCATGTGCATCATTTTGTATAATTAAGATGGAAAACATGTTGGACTTACACGATTAATAAATATATTCTAATTGTTATGGTTTAAATATAAGGTGTCCCCCCAAAAACTTATCTGTGAGACAATGCAAGAAAGTTTAGAGGTGAAATGATTAGGTTATAGGAGTCTAAACCTAATGAGTGCATTAATTCCCTGATAGAAATTAACTGGGTGATAACTGCAGGCAGGTAGGGTGTGGCTAAAGGAGGTGGCTAATTAGGGGTATATATTTTGTCCCTGGTGATCACAGCTCTCCCTCTCTTTTTTCTTGTTGCCGTCATGTGCCATCCCCTTTCCACCATGATGTTCTGTCTTACCTCTGGCCCAGAGTAATTAAGCTGGCCTTCTCTGGACTGAGACCTCTGAAACCGTAAGCCCCCAGAAAGCTTTTATTCCTTTAAAATTGTTCCTGTCAGGTCTTTTGGTCACAGCAGCAAAAAAGCTGACTGAAACACTAATATTGCTAAATCAATGAGATATGAAAATTTGGAGATTAAGTTGGAGTTTGGGGAATTCAAATATTATTATTCCATAGTCTATTTTATCCTAACTAGTACAAGATTATGAAAAAATAAACTAATGCCTGTAACAGAGATTATTCAATAATGTATTAATCTGCTTTTTTGTTAATTCTAAAAATCAAAGGATTCCAAGAAAAGCAATAAAAGAGTACTTCTCGTTTATCCTTTGTATAAAATTAAAGAAAAAGAGTATGAAAAATAAAACCATGCCAAATAATATTTTAAATACTAGAGAATAATAATTGAGAAAAATGACAATTTTCTAAATCATTCTTTAATATAAATGGGGGAATGATTCTAGAAAGCTCCAATCATGATTTTTAAAATAATGGACAAAATCTTATGAAGTATTCTAAAGTTTGAGTGGACTTTGAACAGACCACCAGAGAAAGCTAGGGTGTGATTAAAAAAAAAAAAAGAAAAAAAAGAAAAGTCATCTAAACAGAAGAACCAGAATGGGAAAAAAAAAAAACATAGGAAGAATAACTCTTTTTGAGAAGAAGGGCAGATTATATAGAAAGAGGTAAGAATAGAAGCCTCTAGATCATGAGCCTTGTATACCAAGTTCAAATTTGAAAAATACAGGTAAGAGACAAGAAGCAGCAGCAAACATTTTCCTGCTGAGCTTATCTAAGCAAATTGCGTTGTTATAGAGAGGTTCACAAAATGGGAATGGTAGAAAAGTCAGAGAGCTAAGGGCCTCAGTCCTGTAGCTGAAAGAAACTGAACTCTAGGTTGGAAGAGAACTCCAAGCTTCAGAAGAGATTTCAGCAAGGGATGACCCTTTGATTTTAGTCTTGTGACCCTAAGTAGTCTCTCTGAATTTGTGCCTGGACTTTCTGTCCTTCAAAACTATGAGATACACTCTGTTACTTTAGGTTGCTAAATTTGTGCTAATCTGTCACACAATAATAGAAAAACTTTTTAAAAGGCAAAACCATGATTTTGAATCAGGACTAATGTATTAATATCATTACTCTCATTCCATGTGCAAACTAAGGCTGCCAGCTTCAGTTCTAACAATTGGCTTGACTGGCTAATGCCATCCTAGACCAAACTTTGGCACACAATAAATAACACTGAAAAGCCAGACATTCCTTGGTGTAATGGAACAGAAAGAATTCACAAACACGAGGAGACAAAAATTCTGGCTTGAATCTTTCATGTGGTTTCTATCTATTCACTCTCCACCCGTCCATCTGATCTCTGAATATATAAGGAAAATAGTTTCATAATTATGATGAAAAATTGATTATTGGGGAATCAGTTATTGGGAGCTCAGTCATTTTCTTTGGGATACAACATTATCTTCCAAAATGTGGTAAAAAAAAAAAAAGCAGTATATTTTCTGTGCCAGCAATCAATAATACATAGTGTTTATTTGTGTGTGTGTGTGGGAGAGGGTTACTACTGGTGGTCTACCACTGAGCTACATCTAACCCTCTTTATTTTGAGACATGGTCTTGCTAAATTGCCTAGGTTGGCCTAGAACTTACAAACCCCCTATCTCAGCTTACTGATTAGCTGGGATTACAGTTGTGTTCGACTACGCCCAGCTTGTGCTGCTTTTTGAACCAAAATGCACAGGTCAGGAATGAACAAAAACAGGAATGAAGTGCTTATCATAATTTGACATATAGTGATTTTTATGGTTGAACTATATCCTCTAAAAAGACACGGAAATCTTAATTCACTCAATATTAGCGAATTCGTGACCTTATTTGGAAATAGTGTCTTGGCGGGTAATAAATTCAATTTAAAATCATTAAAGTAGACCCTAATTTGATGTAAGCAGTGTCCTTACCAAACAAGGAAATTTGGACCTAGAGAAAGATATGTACAGAAGAAAGACAATTTTAAAACACAGGGAGTATGCATCTAACGCAACCAGACACTGGGAGAAAGGCATGGAAAAAAATGCTCCCTCATACATTGCAGAAAGAATCAATACTGCTGATGCCTTGAAACCAGACTTCAAGTCTCCAGAATCATGAGAGCACAAATTTCTGTTATTTAAGCCATCCAGTGTGTGGTGCTTTTTTATGGCATGCTAGGAAAGTAATACAGTCACCTAGTCTCAGTTTTTTGCATTCTTTTCTCATCATCTGGGTTCTCCAGAACCAAGAAGGAATGCATTCTCTATGGGACTTAATATACTTTCCATTGAGGTTAGAAGCTGAGACTGTTATATAGCCATTTGAAGTTCTTTACAACTCTTAGGGGGAAAAAAAGAAAAGTATTATTCTGAAATATCAATAATAATATGACAATAATCAATAAAAATAGTATTATTGCCACATATAAACCAGGATTAGGAAGAGTTGAACTCCTCCAGAATAACTCTTATTCACAACAGAAATGGTGAAAGAGGCAATGGGTATATCATCCCCAGGGAGGAACAACAAGGGCTCAGGTTCTTCTTGAATAAGGGTGTGGTTAATCTCATTGACAAGAATCAAAAATGAGGAGTTTTCTGAGGACAAGAGAGATAGGAAGGTTAGAAATGTAGCTCAGTGGTAAAGTGTTCACTAGCAGGCATAAGGCCCTAAGTTTAATCCTCCAGAACTGCTCAGGGAGAGGTGGGAGTTAGAAAATGAACAGTGATGGAATTATTACCAAGATCTAGCTTATAACAAAGAGAGAGATGATTAAGTACTAAAGCCACTACCTGTATTGTCTTTTATTTTGGAAGGAGCACATATAAGATGTGCTAGTACACTAAAACATCATTTCATCCATGAAGTACAGCACAAAACCAGTGGAAATATGGCCATCACCTATTGATACTAAATTAGGAAATGGTACCCTCAGGTCCTCCTTGCTGAATGTGGCAACTGGAACCTATTGAAGAGGGGTTTTTCTGATATATAATAGTTACTTGAATTATGTTAGAGAAATATTTTCAAATGGTATTTGTGGAAGTAAGTGTGTATATTATGAGTCAATAATTAGAATGTGTAGACTTTTCTTGTATCTTTTTTCTTCCAAGAATGCATTCCTTTGTGGCAATGGTCCTTCTGGTACTTTATATGATTCTAGTAAGCTGTTAATCACAAGACTTCAGAGCCAAAAGCAAAGTCAAAATGATCAGGCCTCCTAGGAGTCATGAACAGAGACACAGAGGACTAGAAGACAGGTAGATTGGAGTTATATGATGGCAGTTCCTAAAGTACAATATGTGAGTTCATACTATATAGATCACCTAAATGCAAGTCTCTGGCTTTCCTAGGTCTGGTTGTCCATTATGCCACTGGGTAGATTTTATTTTATTTATTTTTTGGTACCAGGGATTGAACTCAGGGGCACTTAACCACTAAGCCACATCCACAGCCCCTTTTAAAAATATTTTATTTAGAGACAAGATCTCCCTGTGTTGTTTTGGGCCTTGCTAAGTTGCTGAGGCTGGCTTTGAACAAATGACCCTACTGCCTTAGCCTCCCAAGCCACTAGGATTACAGGCATGTGCCACTGCACCTGGCACTCAACAGACTTCTAATAAATCCACTTAACACTTCCTTTATTCCTTCCTTCTTTCCTTCTTTCTGATGGCAAGAATAGTGTTGTTGCTCATAGGTAATAAATGCTGATCTATGTATTATTAGGTTTCTTATAATATTTTGAAGATTTAAATCATTTAGACAGATCATTTAAGCTACAAAAAGAATACTAAAGTTGGTGGACAGTGTGTATTATAGAAAACATTACTAGGTTTCCTAGTATAGGATGGTAAGAGAATATGGCATAGAGTTTATTGTTCTTATTGCTATATCAGAAGCTGTCCTCAAATTTTACTGCACAAACCCTAACTGTAACATAACCTTGATCAAATCTTTCCAGAGTGCAATATTTTGGACTTTGAAACAAAGAGAATTTAAGAAAAGATAAGGAATAACTAAAGGGACAATTATAGAAGAAGAGAGTACAAAAGGAGAAGGAAAATATGTCCAGTGTAGACTGCAACCACGCAAAAGTGGAAGTCTAGATAAGGCCAAATTAGCCTAGCCAAAATAGATATCCTCTTCCTTCTATTTCCCTGTGTCACAAGTCCTTAGAGAGAAAGAAATAAAATATGTAGACAGTATGTATTTTAAATACATAGATTCTCCTCTCACATAAAAATATGTCATCTAATTATATATATACATATATATACACACACATACCTATAATATCTGAAAAATCAATTAACATCTCTGAGTAATTTATTATTAAAATGAGCTTGAACTACATGATTTATATCAATTCTCTCAAAAATACACCTGTAATTTGTTAACTTTTCCTTAAATAGCAACTATATCTCTAAGGGTGGTACTTGAATTATAAATAAAATATTTAGAGTTCAAATTATATCTCAAAATTTAAATATTTGGGTGGTAAAGGACAGGGGACGCAGCTCAGTGATAGAGCACTGGCTTAGCATGGGCAAAGCCCAGAGTTAAATTCCCAGCACCACAAACAAAAAACAGAAACAAAAATCCCTGTATCTGTTTCCTTATCAGTAAACCAGACATGGTTTTAATTCAATTGAACAACCACAATTTTAAATGACCATTATAGGGCCAATTATTCCTTATGTGATATATTTGTAGAATTAATTTACCTAGTTTTCAGTGTCTATGTACAAGTGTTATTGTCCATACATGGATATGTAATATACACACATATATAATTTTTACCTTTCCCTAGATTCAGTCAAAATTTAACAATCTCTACAAAAATAAAGGACCTAGCAAATTTCTGTGATGATAAGCAGAAGTGTGGCAAGCCACTTTTGCCTTTCTCTTCCTCTAAACACTGGTCTTCAGCAAATATTTGGTTGTCCTAATGAACCATATAGATGAGGTTGTGCACACAGTCACATACAGCCATAACTAATTAT
Source organism: Ictidomys tridecemlineatus (assembly GCF_052094955.1). Classification (NCBI taxonomy): domain Eukaryota; kingdom Metazoa; phylum Chordata; class Mammalia; order Rodentia; family Sciuridae; genus Ictidomys; species Ictidomys tridecemlineatus. Next base: position 127,450,894 of record NC_135479.1, read on the forward strand.
AGGAGTTTGATTGTTGAAGTTTTGCAGTTGTAGCTCTTTAATATAATGTCAACAAGTAATGTTTTAGCCTTTAAATTAGAAATTTAAAAATACATCATTCATCCTTATGATTAATTAATAAAAACAAGTGTAATTTTAGTAATATTCTAATAAATGGCCATCTTTGAAAAGTTTACTTTGGAGCTGTAGGTACCCTAAATGTTATTTTTAAGTCAGAATTACTTCTCTTGTGCCAATTCCTGAGAATAAAACAACAAAAGAAAGCACTTTAAATTGTGAATGTACTTAAACTTTAGAAAATAAATTAGCTGATAAATAAAATGTACCAAAAGCCTTGATACTCTTTATTCATTTTTCAGAGCATACTCAATACACTGCCTTGAACCTGGGTATGGGAACATAAGGAACTGTATATACAAAGATAAAGTGCAAGGAATTCACGCCACCACCTCAGATCCGTGGCACACACTGTCAGAAATCCTGAGTACAAAATGATCTGAGAAATGTAATATTTAACAGTCTCTTTTATTTCAAGATTAGAAAAAGACATCTTCTATTGCTATGCAAAACCTCGGTTATCCTGAAACAGTTCATTTGTCAATGCAGGACAAGCTCAAAGTCCAGAAGTTGCAAAAGGATAGTTTCACTAGGGGTGGGGAGTGCAGGGTGGGGACAGGCTTTAGTACAGGGGGAGGACAGTGCGTTGACTTTTCTTCCTACTCATACTGCAATGTGCTCATCCTTGTCCTTTAGGATCCTAGGTTGTTGGAGCTGGAGGGAGGGGGTGAGTACACGTTCTAAATCCTTCATTGATACTTAGCGTCACCCAGGTTCTTGCATCAGTCCTGTAAGCAACACATGATTCTCACGGTAGAGCAAATATTGATCCTCCCCACCATTACACAGGTTGCTAGTCCACAGCTGCTTCCATACAATGGGTGGTTTTTCAGGACTTAAGGGAAACTTTCTAGGAGGCTGCAATCCTAGAGAAAAAAAAGTCCTACCAACCAGGGCACATAGTTCATTTGCCAATGCTGGGGAAGGCAGAAAACAAGACACTATTGATTTACTCACAGTTTGCCTCTGAGACTGGAAGCACTAGGACAAGGCACGCCAAGAGCGCCCGGCAGCGCCCACCCAAGACCCTCATTTCGAAGCGGGCAGAGGCGCGGGCGAGTACAGTAGCGCGTTGCTGAGGTGCCTGAGCGCGGGGCGCCTGGCGGAGCTGCTAGCCCGGGCACTGCTCTTTGAGCACTGCAGCGAGGCGGCGTCTGAGAGCCTGCGAGAGCCGGCCGGAACAGCGGGGGCGGGGGTTGGGGGCGGGAGGAGACCGCCGGCTCCCAGCCCCCAGCCGGAGAGGGGAAGTGATAACAAGGACATTTCCAGGAAGCTTTTGGGAGCTGGGGGGGAAGGGCTCCGGGAGAGTGTTGGAGGCCTAGCAAATACTGCCAGGCGTCCTGTCATTCCTCACCAGTTCCCAAGGTCCAGCTTTTCCATTTCTCCAGAATGCGAAGTTTACAAAGGGGAAGAGGTAGAAGAAGGGAACTCAATAAAAATCTTTAAGGGAGGCTGAGTGGCTAGGAGAACTTTGAGGAACTTTGAGGATCCCCAGGCTCAGGAAGAGAAGTCGCGAGAGAATGGATTGCCCAGAAGGATGTTATCCAAACCTAGATGTCAGGGAGAACATTAGGAAGACTGCAGAGAATAGAAATAATGGAAGAAATCGGATAGCTTTGATCTTACACATTTTTGTTTGGGTCTTGTATTTGTGGTGTAAGAAAAAATATTTTCTTTTTCTTTTTCCTTTTTTTTTTGAAGAAAAAAAAAACACAATGTATCAAATTCCATCACCTTCCAACTGTTTGTTTTGTTTTTTGCATATTTACCTTTAGTTTTTTTTCCTTAGACATCCCCATGTGAAACAGGTTTAGGGCTGCATCTGGAGCTAAACTTCCTAATCTCAAATCTCATATTCTTCCACTTACTAATTGTAGCTTTCAGTAAATTGCTTCATCTTTTTAAGTTTCACTCAGTCTTATCATCTGTAAAATAGGGATGCTTATAGATTTTCATACAGCTGATAATTTCAGTAGACAACATACAAAGCAATAAGCGTGTATCCAATAGTAGTATTCAATGCATACTTATTATTTATTTTCTGCCCAAATGAAATAACAACTGTTTTCTTATGTGTATGAGTGAAATTTGATAGGGTTCCATATTTTAAAGGTATCTTCAAGCTCTAGCTTTTTACAGTTCTGTGATGCAGCTGGGTGGAATTTGATTAATACTAGAGTCACTTTTTCTCATAAGAGCATGGGCTGAGGAATTTTCATTCACTCTGTAAGGAGGAAAATTCTTCCTACTATATTCCTTGTATGTTCTGGGCCTTGTCTTAAAATTAAATTGACATAAGATAGACTAATAGGAGAAAACAATAAATAATTACATATGCATGCAGGGAGTTTCACTAAAATATGAGACCAAAGGCGGTGGCCGAATGATTGACACATATAACATCCTAAGCTATGGAATGGTATAGAAGTTGGAGGGACAAGAGGCAAATTAAAGGAAGATAGGCAGAAGAAATGTGTTGTCAAGAAGGGTTGCTTTGTTGTGCAGGTAAGAGTTTTTCAGCAATAAAAATTGTCTTCAAAAGTAGCTCTCTTCCTGGCACAAGTAAATACCTTTACTAATGGAAATTTAATTGACAAATGTAAGTTTGCTATAGTTTAGAACTACCATGGCCTCCAAAGACTTGATTATAAGCCTGTGGTGATGTAACCATTAAAAGGTAGGGCTTAGTGGAAGATCACTGGGGACACGCCCTTGAAGAGAATATTGGGAATCCCATACTTTAGTCTCTGTCTCTGTTTGCTTCCAGGTGCCATGAGGTAAGCAGCTTTCTTTTGCCAACTGCTCTTCTGCCAAAATGTATTGCAACCAGGCCAAGCAAACATGAATTGAAACCTCTAAAATCCAGAGGCAAGGGGCTGGGGATGTGGCTCAAGCGATAGCGCGCTTGCCTGCCATGGGTGCGACCCGGGTTCGATCCTCAGTACCACATACCAACAAAGATGTTGTGTCCGCCGAGAACTAAAAAACAAATATTAAAAAAAATTCTCTCTCTCTCTCTCTCCTCTCCTCTCTCACTCTCTCTTAAAAAAAAAAAATCCAGAGGCAAAATAAACTTTTCCTCTCTTTAAGATTATTTTCTCTGGTATTTTGTAATAGCAATAAAAACCTAACACAATTTCCTTTACTAATGAAGAAATTAATTATTTTTAGGCAGTTGAGGGGAAAGTAAAGAGGTTTCTTGACTTCTATTGGTTCTTGATTGCCTTTGACTCAAAATAATACATATGCCAAAATGGCATATTTTGGGATGGCATGTTATGAACCTCTTCAACTCATTGCAAAAAAGCATTATTGAAAGACAGGTGTGGTAGTACATGGCTATAATTCCAGCTACTTGGGAGGCTGAGGCTGGTGGATTTTAAGTTTCAAGCCATCCTGAGCAACTTAGACCCAGGCTCAAAGAAAAAAATAAAAATGACTCAGGATATAGTTCAGTGGTAGGACACTTGACTAGCATGCATCAGGCCTTGGGTTAGATCCCTAGTACTACAGGAAAAGGAAAAAAAAAAAGGCAAATAGATAAAAAGAATGACTGAGTATATCTATGACTCTTTTAAATTGTCTTCTTTCTTGGTTTCTTTGACTTCACCCCGTCAATCAGTCTATTTGTTACTTTATTCTCAGTCCCAAATGATTTAAATATAAATACACTTCAAAACTCTGTAGAATTGTTTGGGTTATATTAAACAAAATAATTGATAAGTATTATATTTAATTAATAAATATTTAAATACCTGTAAGCTATGAGACTTCAAATAAAATCACCTTTTGGGAATCTCCTCACCTTGTGAGGACAATTTGAGAAGAGAATATAAACTATGAGATCTCAAATTTCTCAAGGAGGGAAAAATCTCCAAAGCTATAAATCAACAACATTCAAAATAATTGTCTCAAATACAAACATAAAAATATGAAAGGTGTGAAGAAGGGAATGTTAAAGAAATATAAGTTGACCAAAAGAAAAAAAATCTTCCTCTTTCAAAGATTATGATTGAATGTGATTATCTTTTTAGTCCTGCAAATGTCCAGCACAGTGCCAGCAATAGTTATCAGTGCTCACAGAAAAACAAAACAAAACTGTGTCCTACATTATAGTATCAAAATTTGAAAAATCATCTGAAATTCTTAAAAATAAAATTTAATAATACATCTTTGGATAAAATATTCAGGCTTTTAATTTACCTCAGAAGTTCACTCTGTGATGATGATATCTAACTTTAGCTCAATATTGATTAACACATGATGAATCTTATTCAACTGAAATGTATTTTGAATATACTTCTAAATATACAATATACAAAGTGTTCAAAATTTAATTCTTAATCTAATACCATTCCTAACTCTAACCCCATCCCCTCATTTAATTTTATATTTTCCCAATTCCATTTTTCTGCTAATAATTTACCTAATATACGTAATTATGCTTGATATCTGCCTTATTATCCCTCCCATCAGTAGAATTCAAGATTGATGAGGCGAGAATTCTCTTATGTTTTGTTCACAACTATATTCTTAGTGCCTAAAACAGTGAGTGATTCATAAATATTTAACTCAATTCAATAGTTTGAGCCTGGGAATATTTATGGCAAAAAGAATGATAGTGGCAAGACTATTTTCATCATTCAGAATAAAATAGATGACATTGTGTAAAACAATCATAAAATTACAGTGGTTAAGATAACAAGTGTTATTTCTTGGCCATGGGAAGTCTATTCTAGATCTACACAAATTTTAGGTAGTTGTCTTCCAGTGTTGGCTTAGCATTCCATGCTGCCTTGATTTTATGGTACCTCTAATCAACATACTCTCTCATGACTGCCACTGCAAAGGATGAGAGAACATGGAGAATTGCTCTTAAATGCTTTCACTAAAAAGTGATGTACCACTCAAACTTCATTGATCAAAACAAAATACATGGCATGCTGGATTCCATATGGGAATAACTATTTCATGACTCTAAGTAAAAGATAACTAGAAATGATGAGCAGCTCTTAAGTTAATATATTGAAAAACAAAGAGTTGGCTTTGTTAGCTTTGTGACTGACTGCATGTTAGAATAAGAAATATATCACATAGGGCTGGGGATGTGGCTCAAGAGGTAGCACGCTCGCCTGGCATGCGTGCGGCCGGGTTTGATTCTCAGCACCACATACAAACAAAGATGTTGTGTCCGCTGATAACTAAAAAATAAATATCAAAAATTCTCTCTCTTAAAAAAAATGAGAAATATATCACTACCATATCTGGGAAAGTTATGAATTAGAGTTAGTGTGAGTACATGTTCTGAGAAAAAAGTTTCGATCTTAGTTCCTGAAATGCTCAAGAAACAGTCACACAGTAACAGCCTATGGGCACAGAAGTAATAATCGAATTCTCCAAGACAACATGTTTTTTAGAGAATATATATAGGAAGCCAGAGGAAGAATGGCTAGGGAGATAAGAAGAGAACAAGAATAGTGTAAATTTGTGAAAGTTCAAGGAGAAAATTTTAGAAAAGTGTTAACTAAACATATTAAAAGATTCAAAAGAAAACTGATTTGATAATCAGGAAGACAAAAGTTATATCTAAAATATGTGTTTTGATGGGACTTAAGCCCAATCATAGTTAATGGATAAGAATTAACATCAACAATAGAGCTATTTGAAGTTTTGAACCACTAGTTTTAGGAAGTGTGTCAACAGAAATAGTACATATCTGGCTCATAGTAAATGGCTAATTTTTGGCCTTATTTTGCCGTGTCCTCTCATCCCCAACCCTGGAGGATATGACATGCCATAAATGTTTATGAGACAGAAACACCAATTTCAAAATCTGCTATCAGAAATAGCACTATATATATTTCATTACATATCAGTAATACTGCAAGGTAGGTATTTTCATTCCAATTTATAGATGGAGCACAGAAGTTCACAGTAAGCTCATGAGATGAGTTAGTAAAAATCAGAGAATAATTTAAAACCTAAATATTAGTTCCAAACCACTATTTTTCCTTGAATACACAGGGATTCCCAGGGCTTTCTTTTCTTTTATTAGAATTTGATGGTATATATTTGTGGAAACTGAATGAACAAACATGTCTCTACTTATCTAACATGCATGCATTTTTCAAAATGTACTTATCATTTTCTATCAAAGAATATAACAGAAATCCCTATATTGCATAACTATGAAAATGAAACATTACAAAATAGTCAGTAGATCACACTGCAAAAACTGCTGAAATTAAATAGCCAGCAATCATGTATCTGAAAATCCAGGAAAAAACATACATCAAAGTGCTGACACTGGTTATCTTTGGGTGGTGAATGATAAATATTATTTTCTTTCTTGTTCCTTTCAGTGTTTTTCACATATTAACTAATGAACATAAAATTCTTTTGTAATCATAACAGCAAATAAAAAATGATTACATTTCACATTTTACATAACAAATACACATAAACATAGAGATTAAAACATCACAGCCATTTGAACTATTAAGACAATTTAACAAATGATTTTCTGGCTTATCCTTAATTTATAATAATTGCCTCAGTGATTTGTTCCTGTATTTATGCAGTCTGAGTTGACCAGGACCCTAGAGGATCCCCATCGCTACTGCACTAACAAAACAAATCCACGCACAAATCCCTGGATCTCAGGGATTTTTCGAGACAGAACAGAAGCAGCCACACTGGGCAAGTAATACATTTTGGATATAAGGATAGGCCTAGCCTGAATTCTATCCCCTCACTCGGTGTATCTCCGGACGCTCCGGTTGCCTAGTTACGAGAGCCATCTTCCCCGAGCTCCACCTTCTCCTTCTAGGCCACGCCCACCTCCCCTTCCCACCACTCTGGAGAGGGCGGAGGGTCCGGCCCCTTCAGCCACTCAGAGTCCCCCATTGCAGATCCTTTATCGCTGATTGGAGAGACGAAATGTGGGCGGTGCTTGAGGAGGGTCTTCCGCGCCTGGGAGGAACGTCAGCACGTAGACGCGGGGTTTTCTCTGGTCAGGTCCAGCTAACCCGGCTCCAGTGTGCCTCTGGTACCGTTGTCCCTTGGGGAGGAGGGTTGTCGTTACCCGCTCGCGGGCGGACGCAGTTAGCCGGACTTGGTGCTCTCACCGGTTGCGGTTGCCTCCCACCCAGCTTGTCCTCGGGGCCTATCCGTCTCCGGAGTCTCCCCGTAGAGGCGAGGGCCCCTGGGATCGGTCCGCGAAAGCTAGGGGCCCATCCTCGCTAGGAGTTCGGATGGGAGGTGGCTGGAGGAGCTACCTGGGATGTTTTGTCTGATGGCCAATTGCTGCAGTTGGTTCAAGCGGTGGCGGGAGCCTGTCAGGTAAACTGGAGTCAATTGTCCTGGCGCTGCCCTAGGGGATGGGAATAGCTGAGCCCCAAGGGCCCGGGTGGTCGCCGCCTCTTCTCTGAGCGCCAGGCCATGGGGTTTGCTTTATCTGTCCGTTTGACTTGTCCTAGGAGAACAGATTGAAGGATGTGGCCTTTTTTGCTTTCTGCCTTTAAGTTCTGGTCAATACTGTTAATGGACATTATATTTTAAATAGGCTTGAATTTCTTAAAAAGATGTTGGCGGGAGGAAAGCATGAGTGCGCAGGAGATATCGTAACAGATTATCCTTTGTGTGTTTTTCTTCTGAAATTTTTGTAATTTTTTTTTAAAATTTAACAAAGATGCATGAAATATAATTTTAGTGATGTGCACACATCCCATTTAACATCTCTATCCTTCCTCAACTTTCATTTGTGCTCTACCCCCGCCCCCCCCCCAGTTTTGTTTGAGGACTTGGCTTGAAATCTGGCTCTACTACTTAATAATTAGATGACTCAGCCACTTTTGACCCCACCTTCCTCATACATTAAATAAGGGTAATAATATCTGTGCCTCAAAAGTGTTCAATGGAAATAAGTGATGGATAGTATTTTATTTAATTTAGCTCCAGTTTTCATCTGGACTCCATTAAAACCTTTCAATTGAAAGTTACCACTAAACATTTCATTTTGTAATGCTAGCTGTGTTAGTATTCGATGCCTGTTATTTTGTTGTTCATTCAACAAATATTTATTAAGAAACAATATATGCCAGGCTCTGTGTTAGGAAGAAATCATTGAAAATGATCCTTTTAAAACTTGAGAGGCCCAGATTATAAAAAGATCTTCAGTTTCTTACTCTGTATAAATAATATTGACTTTCCATAGTTCTACTTTGGAATTAGGCCAAAGATAAAATATAGCAAAAAGATTTTTTAAATTAACATTTCAAATATCATATTTCCCACAAGGAAGAAATATTCTTTAAGGAATGAATTGGAGGACTGGGGATATGGCTCAAGCAGTAACGGCCTCGCCTGGTATGCACAGGGCGCTGGGTTAGATCCTCAACACCACATAAAAATAAAATAAAGATGTGTGTCCACCTAAAAAACTGAAAAATAAATATTAAAGAATTCTCTCTCTCTCTTAAAAAAAAGAATGAATTGGAAAAGCTGTATTTACACATTATAAGGAAAATACATATCTATGAAAAAGAAATTTGCTTTAAATGAAACTTTTGGAGAGCTTTTAACTGGATTTGAATGTTAAATGTAAATGATATGATTGATTCTTAAGACTTAAAGAAGTATCTTTGGATGTATAGCTTTCAATTTATTCATATTTTGGTCTGATTTCAGAGTATCAAGACTTGAAAATTATTTATAATAGATGCCCCTGTATGTTTTTGTCTTTTTAAAAATGTATTTGATTTTTATGAGAACATTTAGTATATATCCTTTTTAATTAAAAACACTCAAACTTATAATTTGAACAAGTCATTACTTCTTAAAGCAGCTCTAGTGTATTCTTTAGAATTTGTTTAAAGAAAAGACAAGAGCTCAGAAAAAGAATTTATTGATTTACAAGTGTAAAGGTAATTGAATTTTATTAGTAAAATAGAATTAAAGCTCAACCCTACAACACATAGGGTATTTTTCTCTTTATTAAGCAGCAGGTTGATCTGTGCTATACAGTAGGATAGCAACTAGCTATATATGACCATTGAGCATTTGAAATGTAGCTAGTCCTTATTGAAATGCTGTTAAGTGTAGATTACATAGTGAATTTTGAAGGTTTATTATGCAAAAATAATATCAATTTTTAAAAAGATGATTACATGTTGAAATTAATTTTACCTTTTTCTTTACTTTTATTTTTTTAAAATGAGTTTTTTTTGAAAATTTAAACTTATGTGTAGCATACATTTTAGTTCTACTGGACTTGGCATTAAATCATAGCTTACTATTAACTAAGGCTATTGGTAAACATCTTTCCATGATGGATAATATTAAATATAAAAGGATTTTAAACAAGTTGGATTACTTCTATCAAAAGTGCTCTTGTCTAATACCTGGTTCATTAGTAGTGGCTGAATAAATATTTGCTATTATATTTAATTTGAGTACCCTTTGCCAATATTCATCATCATAAATAATATTAGCAAATAGTTCTATTTATTTTACTAGGGTAAATGAGAGGCAAGCAAAGTGATTTTCAAAATGTTTTATGATATTTTTACTTTCCCAAGAAAATTGCCTTTGAGTATTATGTTTTTATGGAATTTTTAAGTTTTAGACTATTGTACTGAGATTCTTCTTTACATTTTCTGAAGATGTGTTTTAAAATGAGATAATTAACAGAAGATAATGATTATTAAAAGCATAATGTGTTCTGAAATCGCTAACTTATCCAGTATATTCTATACCCTTTGTGTTTAACCAGCTATCTTCACTTAGATACTTTCCCATTAGTATATCAATCAAAGATTGGGTCAGGGATTTGATTTGTTTAATACCAAAAAGGTAGGAGCCAAGAAATTCAGTGTTAAGTTTCCAGTCTAGCTCAGGAATCAAGATCAGGGTACCAGATGATTTAGGAACTCAGCCTGTTTTCAAACCATAACTTCTATTACTACAAGCCAGACGTGAACCTAGACTTTGAAGCTATGTAATTTAATCTGCAAAAGACTGCAAGAGGTAGACCCACAGGCAAGTGGTTTGCCCTAACGGAGGCAGTGCAGCATAGTGTTGTTTTTTGAGACCATAATACAGTATTCAAAACTAAAAACTAAACTTTGGTATAATACTATCAACTAAACTGCACACTTTATTCTGACTTCACCAGTTTTTCAATTAACATTCTTTTTGTTTCTCTCCAGGATGCATTCTAGGATCTGACACTGCATTTTTCATGTGTTGTTAGTCTTCCTCAGTCTGTGACAGTCCCCCAGTCTTTTCTTGTATTTCATATCCTGGAGCTTCAAATAGTACTGATCAATTTCTTTTTGAAGAATCATCAATTTTGTGTGTGTGTGTGTGTGTGTGTGTGTGTGTGTGTGATTTGACTAAGATGTTGTGTTATTGGGAAGAATTCCATAGAGGTAATGTGTTCTTAATAGTACATCATATCAAAGGTGTGTGATGGCAGGGTCTTATTACTGCTGATGTTGACCTTGACCACTTGATTGATTAATGTGTTATCTACCACGTTTCTCAATATCATGTATGAGTCAAATAGATTGGAGTCTGAATCTTACTATTTGTAGCACCTTTCCTCTGTCAAGTGTTGATAATTTCTGTGTTGCAGCATTTTGAGAGAGAGTGTTTTCATTCAGGTAATTGACATATAAAGTATAGGAGTCACTCAGTAAACCATTACCTCTGATCCTGAGAGATAGTATGGATTAGTGATTTACTTTCCGCAATTCGTATTTTAGATTTATCTGTAGTACACCTTTCTTTCTTTCTTTCTTTCCTATTTTAGTAAAAGAAGGAGTCATTATTTTTCCTGAGGATAATTCTTATGCCTATACTCTATTCCATTTCCTCCCTTAATTTGTTCAGCAGTCATTAACTCCCAGTGCATAAAACTCAATATATAATTGAAGCCAAAGATCACAGAAAGAGCTTATGTGATATAACAATAAACTTAAACTTTTATTTGAAAATGTTATTATTCAGTTTTACTATCAAAAGTACAAATTCACTCTCCTTCAAGCTTTAGGGGGAGAATTTATTTTCAGCTTCAGGTAGCTGCCTACATACCTTAGCTCAAGGCCCCTTTCCTCCTCCTTCAAAGCCAACAGCATGAAGACTTTCCTCTTTGATTTTCTGCCTTTTTCTTATAGGGACCTTTGTGATTACTTTGTGCCAATTTGGGTAATCTAAGATACACTCCTTATCTTAAAATCCTTAATCACTTCTAAAAAAAATCCCTTTGTCATACAAGGTTACATATATATAAGTTCTGATTAGGTTGTGGACATCTTTGAAAGGCCATTATTCCATCCACTGTACCAAACAACACAGATTTTCTCCTTCCCTTTACCCTGGGATTCTCAGTTGGCAGTGGATTACTGGCACTGTATCAACTTCCTCCTCTCTCATGCATTCCTTAATTCCCTACATCAGAAGACTTCTGCCCTGACCTTTTAGTTATTGTCCTTGCTGTGCTAGATGTTGCCTGGTTATTAAATCCAGTGCATTCTTTTCAGTCCTTTCTTTTGTGACCTTTTGGTATCATTTGATGCTTGAAATGCTCTGATTTCTTTTTTTTTTTTTTGAATTTTTTTTCTTTTTCTTACTGCCTTCTTCCTTTCACTTTTCTTTTTGTCAGCTAGGCTTTCTTCATCTGTCTTTCAATTCTGTGTTTAATTCTCTTCTACGTATCCATCCTGTGTGTAAATCTGTGTTAGCATTTTAACTACCACCTCAATATGGTTTCAGTACTAAGATTGATCTACTAAGATTTATGTATCGAATTTCCACAGAATCCTCAGTTTCAACACACCCAAAATTATGTCCCATCTCATTTCCATTCTACACATTCACATTGCTTTTCTTGGGTTTCATATTAATGAATTTGTTTTGCCTCCCTGTTACCCAAATCAGAAGTCAGGAGTAATTATGAAAATCATTTGTATTTTATTCTCCTACATTGCCAGGTTTATTGGTTCTACCTGTTTAATACAGAAGTTGTCCCTTATCTGTAAGATGTAGATTCTAAAACCCACAGTAGTTGCCTGAAATTGTGGATGATACCAAATACTATCTATATACTATATTTTTTGCTTTACGTATATACCAATGATAAGGTTTAATATATAGTTACAACAAGACATTAGCACCTATAACTAATAATTATGGACCAGTTATAACAGTACTATAATAAAATGGCCAGCATCCATATCCTTGCATTTGACTACAAGCACTGTGATGCAACTGAGGCTACTAAATGACTAATGGGTGGGTAACATATATTGTATGGATACTCTGGAAAAAAAGTGATAATTCACAGCTAAGTAGGACAGTATCATGGCACAAAATTTCATCATACTTCTCAAAACAATATAATTTAAAACTTCTAAACTGATTCTAGAATTTTATATTTTTGCATCACAATAGGCTGCATGCTATAGTTTCACTGGGTGTCCCCCAGTGTCCATGGGTTAAAAGCTTGCTTCCTTGATGCTATTGGTAGGTGGTGAAACTTTTAGGAAGTAGGGCCCAGACTGGTAGGAGATCACTGAGGGTATGGGTGTGGTAGCCTAGCCCCTTCCTCTTTCTCTCTTCCTGGCTTATGGTGTAAGTACTTTTGCTACACCATGTGCTTCCACTGATGTGTTGCCTCACCATAGACCCACAACTGGAGCCAATTGATCATTGATTGCAATCTCCAAAATTATGAGCCAAAATGAACCTCTTCTCTTTATAATTTAATTATATATTATTTTATAGTGATGGAAAGCTAATACACCCCAGGCAACTGAAACTACAGAAAGAGGGGATTACTATAACTCTTAAACTTCTTTGACTATTTCCACATTCCCTGTACATTGCTCTATTTTAGTTCAGATTTCTGTTCTTTCTCTCCCATATTTCTTTTACAGACTTTCTACTCTTCATTCCAATTTATTGTCTACACTGCTGTCTTTTATTTTTTTCAATATGCAAATGATTCTAAATCTTCAATATTTCCTAGTTGCTTTTGGGATGTTATCTGAATTTCTTACAGGTTGTGATTTGACCTGAGCCTGGCTATATGGACTCTTCACAGGCCATTCTTTCATGACATCTGGTCATGTCAGATTTGGGGTACTTAAATTGTTTAATTCCTCTTGGAACGTCCTTATTTTGACTGTGCTGGGGTCACAGGTGTGTGCCACCATACTGACACCCAGTGAATAGTTAATGGGCATCAATGAATGATGATGAATGATTAAATTAAAATTTTAATGTGCCTAAAGTTTGTCTAACAATAGTTATTGCCAAACTGCTCTTCAGAAATGATTTATTTTCAACCAATTTCTACATTGATTTCCTTTACAGTTTTTCCACTAGGGAAGGTACATTTTTTGCTGAGTTTTTAAAGAGTTTAAGTGTTTATAGTAGTAACTTTTCTTTGTTGTACTTGTTGCAGGGATTTCCTTCCACTGTTAGATTGTTGAATTCTTTGGTTGTCTGCGAAACACAGCTGCTTAAAATTTTTTTTTATTCAGATATACCATTCTTTTAATATCATATTTAGGGAATTCACCAGCATTCCAAGATTATATTCACCTATGCTTTTTTTCAAAAATACTTTTATACTTTGTTTTTAAACATTTACTGTGATTTTGTATAGGAAGCAGCCTTAATTCTGAGTACAGAATCTTTCCAGCCATAATGTTTTGTAAATATCTGGACATTATAGCTAGCCTCACCTTTATCATATTATCATTTATATACTTGAGTTATTGAGATTTATACCAAGTAACATCTAGGTGCCTAGATGTTATATATATATATATAATATTATAAAATATAATTGTAAATATGAAAGCATTGAATGATGATTCACAAGATGTTTAGAGAGAATCAGAAAAGTTTAGAAGAAACTATGTAATTTTAACTGGGTCTGGGAGAAATTTATGCATTCTAATCTATCTAAGAACATATTTTTAGGCATGGTCCTTTTAAGAGAAGTAGAAAATTGAGACCAATTTAAATGAATACATTTTAGCAACAAAAGTTCTAGCATTAAAAAGTTTTTTTAATTAATTAAAGAAAAGAAAAATATAAGTACCTATGTGCCTGCCCCCCAGGTTTTACAAATATTAGCTTTTAAAATCACATTTCAGTTTTATTTTTAAAGAAATGGGTAACAAATCCTTGAGGCTTTCTGCACCACATTCATCCCCACTATCCTTCCCAGTGATAATCACTATCTGGAACTAATTTTTTTTTTCCCTTCTGTGTTTTTCAGCCTCACAATTCAGCCTTTCAAACTTTACTTCAAATTTGGTGGTAAATGATTACTCACTGTGATCAAGTCTAAAAGAAGAGACTTAGAGATCACACTTAGCCATATGTATCATTGCTTTCTATACATAGATGTGGAGTCTTATAAAGAATACTGTGATGTAGTACATCATCTCTGCTACATTTTTTCCCTCCATAGGGGATGTAGCTGTCCAATATCACTTTTTGGGCCTAAATAAATATAACTAAATCTAGACCATTTATAGACTTTGCTGAGTTCTTATTATCCTAATTAAGCTGTACATACAGATTAGCAAGGATTACCTAATGTACTATATGCTGAACTGGAATGACTTACATTTCTTTTTATCTCTTTAATGCTTGTTTATGAATAGTGAGAATTGTACAATTGAAGGATAGAAAAGGAGCTAGAGACACTCCTATTTGACTTCAGTATTTTACATATAATATAACTTTTTTGTGGTACTGGAGATTAAACCTAGGGCTTCATGCATGTTAAGCCCAAGCTCTGTCATTGAGCTATGCCCTCCAGCCCCCTACCCCTTTTATATTAAAGATGAAAAAACTGGGCTGGGGATGTGGCTCAAGCGGTAGCACGCTTGCCTGGCGTGCGTACAGCCCGGGTTCGATCCTCAGCACCACATACAAACGAAGATGTTGTGTCGTCCGAGAACTAAGAAAAAATAAATAAATGTTAAAATTCTCTCTCTCTCTGTCTCTCACTCTCTCTTTAAAAAAAAAAAAAAAGATGAAAAAACTGACACTAAGAATTTGACTTGATCAAAGCTTAAAAGTTAAGATATGATCCCAAATTTGGTGCTCTCAACACTTAATAGTGCTCAGTAAATTTAGTTAATAGTTTTGATGTAATTTTATGCAGAGATCTGCAATTTGAATTAAAATGTCAGAAAGTAGTATACCTTCACAATAAAATAATACCATGAATCTTTTTTGGTGATTTTTTTTCCAATCCGTGTTTGTGTTTTTTTCTCACTTTCTCATTGTGTCATGAAATAGTATTTCTAAGTCCGTTTTTAGGTATGTTTGTTACTTTTAGAATTTATATATGCTCATGCTTAAGTTTAGAACTTGCACCATATAGTTTGAAGTATTTTAGGTAGTAGAGTTTTCATGTGTCAGGCTTTGCTTTTTAGTGCTTTCAGTAAAGTATTCCTTGACTTAAATAATATTTTTGAAGTTAGAAATACCTTTTCTCAGATGAAGTATTATCTTTTTTACTTGACTTATGAGGAAGTTTAACCTTCAAAATATTAAAAATATTGTAATATTTCCATTCAAACAAGATTCAGAATATAAATGGTTTCTACATTTAGTAATCTCCAATATTATGCTGCTTATATTTCTGATATCTCAATATATATATGTTATGTTCAAAGGAACCCTGAGATAAGATATCCTTGTGAACTTAATTTTGGAGTCTGTTAGCCACTATGTAGACTTGAACAACATCAAATATTAACCCCTCAAGTATAGAAGTCTTTGCTTGGTAAGGCAAATAGCTAAAATATTATAAAACAGAACTTTGATCTCTTATTTCCTCCCTAAGAATTATTTCAGTTTTAAAAATTTTTCTGTTATTATCTTTTTTTTTTTTTTTTAAAGAGCGAGAGTCAGAGAGAGAAAGAGAATTTTTCAATATTTATTTTTGGTAGACACAACATTTTTGTTTGTATGTGGTGCTGAGGATCGAACCCGGGCCGCACGCATGCCAGGCAAGCGCGCAACTGCTTGAGCCACATCCCCAGCCCCTCTGTTTGTTATTATCTTGAATCCATGTGCTTGTAAGCTATTTCAGAAAACTGTAGCCAATGTGATAAAGATACATGATTTTAATTACATTATCACATTGAACTGTTATTTTGATGTGAAGTTATAAAAATCTAATTAATTACAATGCTTTCTCAATTTAAAATTATATACTTTAATTTTATATAATATTTACTCAACAAGTGGGGGATCAGAAATTATATTTATGTTTTATTTTTTAATAAAGGAAAATTCTGGTGGAAGAGACTGAAAAGTTGTGTGTGATGGTTGTGAAGGGCTGAGGAATGTTAGTCATTATAGGCCTGCTGGGGAGCAGCAGGAGGAGACTGCTGAGCTGAATTCTGTAATTTTAAGCAGAAAAAATTCCATTGTCAGATTTGTATAAACACATTGTTAGGTTTTATTAATGACATGCAATTCATGACTTTAGTTAAAGATAATCTTTATGTTAGATGCAGAAACTAAATTATGATTGTAGTAGGCCTAAATGTGGGGGCATTCCAGGATGCCTTGCTAAATGAGGCAGATTACCTGGCTACCTGATTTAGTGTGTGTATGTGTATATATATATATGTATGTGTGTATATATAAATGTGAGTAAATTTTAGGATAAACAAATCGGCTCAAGTTACTTTTGGAATAATAGTAATTATTTTTACAAAAGTTTGTATTTATTTATTTATTTTTTATTGGTTGTTCAAAACCTTACAAAGCTCTTGACATAAAAAGTTTGTTTAAACTGTTATGGACTACTTCTTATTTATACTGAAACCTTGAGTAACTTAAACATGATAGAATAAAATAGTTTTGAAATATCAAATGCAATAAAAATTCAAAGCTTTGCTTATTGCAGTGTTGAGAAAAACTGAGAGCACTTAATTCTGAGCTACTTCCTTTAAGGTATTTACTGAAAAGATTATTTTATTTTATTTTATAAAATTTTATTTTATTTTATAAAATTTCACAGTGTTTGAAATTATTTATATCTTAACCCTGTTGGAAACTTTCCCCAGTGATGCCATTTGGTCTCCTCATTATTTCTTTCTTTCTTTTTTTCCTGATTATACTCTTCATGTTTTTTTGCGGGGAGGATGGGGATTGAACTCAAGATTGAATTCAGGGGCACTTGACCACTGAGCCACATCCCCAGCCCTGTTTGTATTTTATTTAGAGACATGGTCTCACTGAGTTGCTTAGTGCCTCACCATTGCTGAGGCTGGCTTTGAACTTGAGATTTTCCTGCCTCAGCCTTCTGAGCCGCTGGGATTAGAGATGTGCCTCACTCACTGTGCCCAGCATGTTCTTTATGTTTACTTAAAAGATTCTTGAAGTTTCATTCTTCCTTTTCCCCTGGCTCTTCTCCCTCCTATGTGTGATATCCCTGAGCTATATTCCTAGTTGCAAAATGCTACAATATTCATCTTTTCTGGATAGCCGTTCACTATATTGTGTTTAGGAAATGTTTTTGTACTTTTATCTCATTCTTGATATTTATTAATAGTTCAATTAATAATTTAGTTCTTCAAACAAAAATAATAAAATTACGTTCTAAATATTTCCTACCTTCCTTAGAAAGCAAATTCATAGTTGGAAAAGTTGATAATGCAGGTGAAATTTACACATGGATACAGGTATATGTACCTTACATACTACCTCATCTTCATAAGTTCAGTATCTGCTAAATTCTCTTTGGCATTCCCACTGGCCTCACCATCAGCTTGTTGGGAATGGACTCTGATTGCTGCTTATTGAGATTTACCTTATTCTTACATTGATTCAAGAGTAGACATTCTGTTATTCCCTGTTGTGAGTATGTGATGTTGAAATATTTAGATAAGATTAAGGTTTCTGGATAACAAAGGAAGTGAACATGCAGAATAAATTCATTTCTTCATAGTAAAAGTCAAAGTCCTTACTGTAGCCTATAAAAATTATCTGAGGTGTGTCTGATCTCTTTTCCTTCTAGTCTACCTTTACCTCACTTGGTTTCACTACAGTGGCCTCCTTGTGGATACTTGGATGTTATCACATGTCCTGACCTTTATATTACACCATCTGTTCTCTCTTTCCCCTCAGGTACATGTGTAACTAAGTCCCTACTTCAGGTTCTTGCTCATATTTCACCTTCTGTGTGACACCTGTCTTGATCTCCCTACATAGCTGCCCCCACTTCCTACCCCACTGGTTGTCCCCCTTATCTTGCTCTCTACTCTGTTCTTTATTCCAATGAACATAACTTTCTAACATACTCTATCACATATTCTTGATGTATTTACTTTATCATTCTTTTTTTCTCTTGCTTCTAAAATGTAAGCTTAATAAAGAAGAAGTTTTGTGTGTGTTTGTGTTTTGTTTTGGTAGTAGTTGCTTTAATTAGCAGATTTCCCTTAGTACTTAGCAAAATTTGGTTTTTGGTGAATAGGAGTTGTCAGTGATTATCTAATAGATAACAAATTTGGTTTTTGTAAGACTTGAGTTTTTCTACCTTAGTAAGTGATCAATTCCTGGTAAGCCTCATATCTTTTTACTTTGTCCTTCTCTTTTTATGTGATCATTTGAATACATCTAGAATTTAGGAAGAAAAAAAGTCCCACATCCAAGAAAACAATGCCTAGAAAAATTAGAAAACATTCTTTACTGCCATCTGAGTTCTGTTTTTACTCTCCGTGGGATAATTGCCAGTGAGAACAGAGTATACTTGTATTTATCCTGTAAAAATGTAGCATTTCCCTATGGTCCTAACATGGCAACTGTGTTAACCTTTGTCTTTGTCTCTGTATCCCCAGAGCAATTTTAATTCCCATATCCATGGTGATAATGGACTTTCTCACCTTTTACATTGTAGAAATATTCAGTCTGGAACAAACATAAGTTTTAATTGATGGGGAATCACCAAGTTAATAAGACCAGTGTAATCAGTTTGTTCCTTTGTAACCTTTCTCAGGCTTAAGAAGGTCCTAAAAGTTAGGTGAATTCGGTTCATTCAGATTCTGTAACTGATGAATTGTGTAACCTTTGACAAATTATTTAACGTACCTGTCTTCAGTTTTAAAGTTGAGGTAGATTCAATTTGTTGTTTGCTGGTTTGTTTTTAACTCTGGAGTTTATATCATCAGAAATGTTTTAAACTTTATGTTCTGGGAAGACTTTCAAAATATTTTAGCAATTAAGTTAATAACCATATTATTGTACTGCATTTAAGACTTAAATTTGTAAGGTACTACATATCTAGAAACAAAGTTGAGCCTACAACCTAGCAAGAATTCTTTTCTTATGTACTTTCATAAGATAAGCAGATTTGTAATAATCCCTGGAATTCATTTAACTAGAAAATTAAGTCTTTAGCTGTGATAGGCAATTTAGGGTGAGTCTGTGTATCCTTAACTTCCTTTATGTTTTCTTTCCCTTTTTTCTTCTTTAGCTCTTAGGTTATCTATTGCACAAATTTATTTGCTTAGAGAACAAAAGGATGATACTTTGTACTTTATTTGACTTTTGAATTTAAATTTACATTTTATTTATCATCTCTCCTACCATTCAACAAATTGTCTTATATTTTGTAGATGCTTCTTAAATGCTGCTTGAGTAAATGAAGCTGCATTTATTTCTTTGCTTTTGTTTTCCTAATACTAAGTTAACAAAGAAAGTGATTTTAAACTTTTCTTCTTTTAAGAAAGGTGACTCTTGTGATGGTGGGACTTGATAATGCTGGCAAAACAGCAACAGCAAAAGGAATCCAAGGAGGTAAGCTGAAAATTATTCCAAAATCTAATAAATTATCCTGAATTTACATATTTATGCTAAATTGCTCTATCACACAATAATTGGGTTTATATAGTATGCACTCAGTTACTTTATATTCTTAATATACTTGAGACTTTCATGACGGGATTCTAGCTTGTTAGTACCAGCCTAATATTAGGGTTCAGATTTCAATAGATGCAGAGAAACAGAGGCTCCTGGAGGTCTCTTTTTAGCTAGGAGGTTGGTGTCTGTGTTCTAAAACGTAAGGAGGGTAAATGCAAAAAACAATGACATACCCTTGTCTTTAACAATATCCATTTTCTACATGTATGTTCTTGGTCAGAGTTTGGTCATATAGCTAGGTGACATAGAAGTAAAAATGTAGTTAGCATACCTCTGCAATTCTTGATGCTATTTTTCAATGTAAAATGTATCAGTTGTTTGGGAATATTGCTCTCATTTTATCTGTGTTTACATTGCTCCCTCTGCCTAGAATGTTGTTCTCCCTCTGTTAGAATTATGTCACATTTCACTTCTCTGAAGCCTTTCTAGACTATAATTCATCCCTCCCTTCTTGAATTCCCTCACACTATCCTAAGTCTTTTTCATAGAACATAAAAATTCTGTTATCTTCAGTAATATTCTGTCTCTGTTTTGGCATTCAGTGTTCTGTGAGGATATCAACCATATTTTTATTGATCTTTGTACTATGATTCCTAGAAAATTTCTGTTATTGAGTAGACATTCAATACACATTAGTTTCCTATCTCTGCTCCACAGTAGTGGATTTGTTTTCATTTGTGATTTCCTCTGACTTGACTTAATTCATTCTCAAAGACAACTGCCTAGGACTGGGGATATAGCTCAGATGGTAGAGTGTTCGTTCGCCTCATATGCACAAAGCCTTTGGTTCAATCCCCAGCACCACCAAAAAAAAAAAAAAAAAAGACAACTGCTTATATGCTTATTTTGTCTGTGAAAACCAGTTCTGGCCAATACTAGCTCCATATTTTTAATGATGTACTGTGATACTGTTTCTTGAAAATCAGGCTGCTTATATTAGGTCTAATCTTGCTTTTTTTAGAAAATGAAGATATAGCAAAAATGTGACTTTAAATATCTCTATTAACTTTCTCAGGCACTGTGTGAACTGTGCAGAGGTACTTGTTAAAAGAAAGTCATGCAGTGGAGATGTGTTTCTCAGTTATACCTAAGCCCAGAAAGTGCCTTTTACATTTATCTTCTTATGTTTTGCTCAATGTGGGAATCTTACTCTCTAAACTAAGGTTGGTCAGTATTATTTTCTGCAGTGGTGGGAATGGTCTGTATTTACTCTGTCCAGTAGGGTGGACCTGAAAAATCCATGTAGTTTTTGAGCACTTGAAATATAGCTTGTACAACTGAGAAAACAATTTTTTAATTTTATTTTAATAAATTTTAAGAGCCTCATGTAGTTTTTGCTACTGTTTTAATCATACAGTGCTACACAAAGTTCTAGAGTAGTAGTTATAGTAGATTTAGTGATGTAGAGGGAATGGAAGAGACAAACATTAAATTTGAACCTATTTCTTTTTTTTTTTTTTAAAGAGAGTGAGAGAGGGAGAGAGAGAGAGAATTTTAATATTTATTTTTTAGTTATCGGCAGACACAACATCTTTGTTTTGTATGTGGTGTTGGGGATTGAACCCGGGCCGCACGCATGCCAGGTGAGCGTGCTACCTCTTGAGCCACATCCCCAGCCCAAAATTTGAACCTATTTCTTTAAAGAGCAGGTTCTACTAATCTTTTAAGGGTTATATCTTTTTCATTCCTTTTGTTTTTATGTTGATACCTTTCTGAGAAGTATCTGTCATTCACTTTCATTGTAGAGATTTTTGCAAAATGAATTTTAATAAAGGATTTCTTCAGTCACCTTTAATAGTTTTCCAAATACCTTCATTGATTCTCTGTTCTCTGACTTTGGACCCCTCTTCAGTCTGGCTGCAGTCTGCATTTACAGTCTTAAGGATTAGCTTCAGTTTGTGGCTATTTTCTTGATTCTCATTTCCCTTGCTTACATTATGCTTCTGCCTACCTAATTTTTAGGTCTAATTCCCATCTCACCTGTGAATTTTTTTTAATGACCTTCAGGGATCTCTTGTTAATCCTTTTCTGTCATTACCTCTCATTGACTGATATAATCATGTGCACCCTAGACTTTTTTTTTGCTGTCATATACAGAAGCGCTTCCCCTAAAAACAGAAAACCTTCAAGTATACATTATTTGGAGCATCTAGTACATATACCTGTAGAAATAATGTAGTCTCTTTATTTTGTTTGCAAGCTGTTATCAAAAATTTTACTTAGTTGTAGCTCTAACTTATCTAGTTTAAAAGAGGTTGTTTTTTTTTTGTAGTTTCTCCTATATTTTGATTCTTCTAAACCATTTTATTCTTTAAATGCTTGTCATTTTCTTTTTTAACTCCACAGAATTTATCCCTAGGGTTGACTATGGCGTTGAAAGGTTGACACTTATTGTTTTTAAGTTGGAGAGGAAATAGCATTAACGACAAGAATTTATTCATTCATTTAACATATACTTACTGAATACCTATTAGGTGCTGGGATTATAGCAGCTTAAAAAATACAGAAATTTCTATCTGCATGGAATAAAAAATATAGTTGGATATTTTGTATTATATATATTTGTATTAGCTTCTTACCAAACCAGTATGTTTAGATGTAGTGTCTGTTGCATAAACAAGTGGTAAATATTCCATTTAGTATTTAAATGACATTAAAATACTAGAGTTAATGTTATTTAAAGTCTAAAGATTGTTCCTTTTGTGTCATTTTAAACAGAACACCCTGAAGATGTAGCTCCTACTGTTGGATTTTCTAAAATTGACCTTAGACAAGGAAAGTTTGAAGTCACCATCTTTGACTTGGGAGGTGGCAAAAGAATTCGGGGAATTTGGAAGAATTACTATGCTGAATCCTATGGGGTAATATTTGTTGTGGATTCCAGTGATGAAGAGAGAATGGAAGAGACAAAAGAGACAATGTCAGAAGTGTTAAGACATCCTAGGATATCTGGAAAGCCTGTATTGGTGTAAGTAACAGTGTCATTGTAAATTAGGGGCCGTGGCCTTAACCAATAGAGAAGTTATCTGTTACAAAGTATTATATTAACTAAAATAGTTGTGCCCTAGTACAATAAAATGTATGTAATTAACTGAGAATTAGTGATTATTGAGGCCTTCTTATAAAATAGGGATAAAGAATTAAGATTGTGTTATGGAACAATTCTTATAATTAGATCTCCTGGGTATTCAAATATAAACTCATGTTTTAGTTGACAATTTTCTTTCTATCAAATTTACAGTTTGAAATTGTCTGTTAACAAGATTCTAGAATAATTTAAATTTTTTTCTCTTTTAATAACATATTTTGCCATTGTCCTTATGTTGTTTTTTTTTTGAGAAGATTCTTGTTTGCAAATTATTTAAATGGTTTATTTTTCTAATGCCACATTGATTTTGTAATATTTATTTCTTATTTTTCCATCTTACACATATGATCTGTGTCATTACCATCTTAGTCATACAGTTATATCATTTTGTCCCACTGCCTGAACATTTTTTAAGAACAAAGTGACAAACATCTTTTGTAGTCATAGCATTTATGTGTGGTAAACACCAGATGGTGCTATAGCTTTGGTAGGTAGTAAAGTGAAAGTTCCTTAGTTTAAATTTCTCTTTAATTTGAAGCTAACTAAATATTGTCCTTGCCTTCTTATTTCTTTTCCCTCATTCTTGTGATCCATTATTAAGGATTAAAAAAAATCAACTTATCATGTGGATAAATAAAAAAGTCTTAGTTCTCATTGTTCCTCAGGAGAATGAAGATTTTTTTAAGTAAGGCAGTTTGGAAGCTTTGATTACAAACGTAAAAAATCTAATTGTATCATTTATTGTTAAGCTTATACTTTAAAATTTTTATGGATTTAACTAATTAGGGAAGGTATGTGGTTTATATAATCAATACTGAATCTGAAGTAAAACTATTAAAGATATATATGAAAAGTTAGGTTGAATTGGTCTCTACAGTATTTAAGCAGAGAATCAGTGATTTCTAAAGTCAATGATATTAATGACTATTAAAAAAGATAGTAATGACTGTTGATCATTCATAAAATAGTTATATGTTTATACTTTATAGTCATTTATTTTTCTTTTGTTCTTTTGTACATTTATTCATGCACGTACATATTAATTCATCAAGTTATTTATTGAGTATCTATTCTGTGCCAGGCACTATTCTGGTGAGGGGAATTTGTTTGGGAACAAAAACAGTGAAACTACATGTCTGACCTCTGATGCTTATGTTTTAGTGGGTATAGTAATAAATAAAATTAACAAATTCTGTCATATTAAGTGATATATTATATTGAAACAATGAAGTAGGTGAAGGAAGATCAGGATGCCTATAGTGGTGGTGACAACAAGGGCATTTTGCCCTTATAATTAAGATAATCATAGGAATATTACACTTAAGGTGATGGAGACAGTCTTACAGATTTCTGTGGAAAAGCACCAGGGCAGGAGCTTGCAATTATTAAGTGACTGGAGTGATTTCTGAGTAATTAGATAACTATAAGTAAAATATCTGCTTTCAGTTCTGTCTTCTCTTTCAGCCAGGGAATTTCCTGAGTAGAAGAAGAAAGTATACAACTCGGATGATTACTTCATCATTATAATTTTATAGTCAGTGAAAACTTAAAAAGATATGAGGATTAATTATGGATCAGTAGTATGTTTATATGTTTATGAAATATAATATGTCTTATTATTTTACCAACTTTTTTCAGAGGAGTTTTTTCCCCAAAATGTATTTTAATTTTAATTGACATTAAAATTAATTTTAATTTTAATTTTATTGTACATGTTTGTGGGGTACAGTGGGATATTTCAGTATTTGTATATAATGTGTACTTTGATTCAGATCAGGGTAATTGACATTGTTATTCCAAGATTTGTGTTTGTGGTGTGAACATTCAGTCCTATTAGCTGGAGGAGGTTAGTCACTGAAGATGCCTTTGGAGTATATGTTTTATATCTGGCAAGTGGAGTCTCTCTACCTCTCTGCTTCCTGATATGATGTATTCAGCCACTTTCCTTTGCCACACTCTTTTGCCATGATGTTTTCTCATTTTGATCTCTAAAGAATGGAGCTGACTGTCTATGGATTGAGACCTTTAAAACTCTGAGTCCGCAGATAAATTTTTTCTTCTCTAAAATTGTTTTTGTCAGGTTCTTTGGTCACAATAGTGAAAAAACTGACTAAAATAACATAGGTTTATTTCTGAATTCAGTATCCTATTCCTTTTGTCTATGTGTTTGTTTTTGTGCCAGTATCATGCTGTTCTAGTTACTAAATCTTTGAACTAATATTTTGAAGTCAAGTGTGGTAATGCCCTCCAGCTTTGTTATTTTTGCTCAGGATTGCTTTGGCTCTTTGGGGTCTTTTGTGTTTCCATAAAAATTTTAGGGAGTTTTTCCCCAATATCTGTGAAAGAATATCAATGGTATTTTAATAGGAATTTCATAAAATCCATAAATCACTTTGCATAGTATGGACATTTTAACAATATGAATTCTTATAATGCATAAGCATGGGATGTCTTTCAGTTTTTTTGTGTCCTGCTGAGTTTATTTCATGACTGTTTTGACATTTTCATTGTAAGGATCAATCACTGTCTTGATTGTATCTATTCCTAAATAGTTCATTTATTTATTTTTTAAGATAATGTGAATGGATTCCTTTCTTCTTTCTCAACAGTTTTCTTTTTGATGTATATAGTAAAGCTACAGATTGTTTAATGTTCATTTTGTGTCTTGAACCTTACTGATTTTTTTTTTTTTAAAGTCCATTGCTCTTTTTTTTTTTTTTTTTTTTTGGTACTAGGGATTGAACTCAGGGGCACTCAACCACTGAGCCACCTCCCCAGCCCTGTTTTGTATTTTATTTAGATACAGGGTCTCACTGATTTGCTTAGAGCCTCGCCATTACTGAGGCTGGCTTTGAGCTCGCCATTCTTGGGTCTCGGCTTCATGAGCCACTGGGATTACAGGCATGCGCCACTGCACCCAACCTTTACTGGATTTGTTTATCAATTCTAGCAGTTTTTTGGTAGAGTCTTAAGGTTTTAAATCATGTGATTTTCTAACAGGGATAATTTAACTTCTTCCTTTTTAAATTTGAGTGTCGTTAACTTCTTTCTTTTGCCAAATTGCTTTGGCCAAAACCTTCAATACCATCTTGTATAAGGTTGATGAAAGTGGACATCCTTGTCTTGTTTCTGGTCTTAGAGGAAATGATTCTGGCTTTTCCAATTCACTCTGATGTTATCTGTAGGCGTTTTTGTTTGTTTGTTTGTTGCTGTTCTAATTAGTTATCCTAGACAGCAGAATATGCACTTCAACTCATTGTATACAAATGGAGTACAATTTTTCATTTCTCTGGTTGTACACAATGCAGTCACACCATTCATACAATCATACACTTACATAGGGTAATAATGTCCATTTCATTCCACCATCTTCCAACCCCATACCCCTTTCCCTGTCCCCTCTCCCCTTTGCTCAATCCAATGTTTCTCCATTCTTTCCTTGCCCCTCCTCCCTATTATGGATCAGTATCCTCTTATCACAGAAAACATTTGGCCTGATTGACTTCCTTCGCTTATCATGATACTCTCTGGTTCCATCCATTTGCCTGCATAATTATATTCTTCTTTAAGGCTGAGTAATATCTCATTTTGTTTATATACCAGAGTTTCTTTTTCCATTCATCTATTGAAGGGCATCTAGGTTGGTTCCATAGTTTAGCTATTGTGAATTGAGCTGCTATAAACATTGATGTGGCTGCATCACTGTAGTATGTTGATTTTAAGTCCTTTGAGTATAGACTGAGGAGTGGGATAGCTGGGTCAAATGGTGGTTTCATTCCAAGTTTTCTAAGGAATCTCATACTTCTTTCCATAGTGGTTACACCAATTTGCAATCCCACCAGTAGTAAATGAGTGTACCTTTTCCCCCCGCATCCTCGCCAACACTTACAGTTGCTTGTATTCTTGATAATTACCATTCTGACTGGAGTAAGATGAAATCTTAGTTTTTATTTGCATTTCTTTAATTGCCAGAGATGTTGAACAGTTTTTCATATATTTGTTGATCGATTTTATATCTTATTTTGGCTGCTCAGTTCCTTAGCACATTTATTGATTGGGTTATTTGTGGTTTTTTGGTGTTAAGTTTTTTGAGTTCTTTGTATATCCTGGAGATTTGTGCTCTTATCTGATGGGTGTGTGATAAAGATTTTCTCCCATTCTGTAGTCTCTTTCTTCACATTACTGATTGTTTCCTTTGCTGAGAAGAAGCTTTTTAGTTTGAATCCATCCCATTTATTGATTCTTGATTTAATTTCTTGCACTTTAGTAGGAGTCTTGTTAAGGAAGTCAGGTCTTAGCCAACATGATGAAGATTTGGGCCTACTTTTTTTTCTATTAAGTGCAAGGTCTTTGATCTAATTCCTAGGCCCTTGATCCACTTTGAGTTGAGTCTTGTGCAGGGTGAGAGATAGAAATTTAATTTAATTTTTGCTACATGTAGATTTCCAGTTTTTCCAGTACCATTTGTTGAAAGACAATTTTTCTCTAATGTATGTTTTTGGCACTTTTGTCTAGTGTTAGATAACTGTATTTATGTGGGTTTGTCTCTGTCATCTATTCTGTACCATTGGTCTACAGGTTTATTTTGGTGCCAATACTATGCCGTTTTTATTACTGTAACTCAGTAGTATAGGTTCAGTTCTGGCATTGTGATGCCTTCTGCTTTATTCTTCTTGCTAAGGATTGCTTTAGCTATTCTGGGTTTCTTATTTTTCCAAATGAATTTCATGATTGCCTTTTCTATTTCTATGAGGAACATCATTGGGCTTTTAATTGGAATTGCTTTAAATTTGTATAATGCTTTTGGTAGTCTGGCCATTTTGACAATAATAATTTTGCCTATCTAAGAACAAGGGGGATTTTTTCATCTAAAATTTCTTTCTTTAGTATTCTGTAGTTTTCATTGTCGAGGTCTTCACCTTTTTTTTTTAGGCTATTGTGAATGGTGTAGTTTTTCAAATTTCTCTTTCATGGGATTCATCACTGATATACAGAAATGCATTTGATTTATGGGTATTGATATCCTGCTACTTTGCTGAATTCATTTATTACATCTAGAAGTTTTCTGGTTGAATTTTTTTGATCCTCTAAGTATAGAATCATGTCATCTGCAAAGAGTAATAGTTTGAGTTTTCTTTTCCTATGCATATCCCTTTAATTTCTTTTTTCTAGTTGCTCTGGCTAAAGTTTCAAGGACTATGTCGTTTGAATAAAATGGTGAGAGAGGGCATCCCTGACTTGTCCCAATTTTAGAGGAAATGCTTTCCATTTTTCTCCATTTGGAATGATGTTTGCTTTGGGCTTAATATAGATAGCTTTTACAATGTTAAAGTATGTTCCTATTATCCCTAGTTTTCTAGTGTTTTGAACATTAAGAGGTGCTGTATTTTGTCAAATGCCCTTTCTGCATCTATTGAGATGATCATATGGTTCTTATAAGTCTGTTTATATGATGAATTATGTTTGTTGATTTCTATATGT
Organism: Ictidomys tridecemlineatus; assembly: GCF_052094955.1. NCBI lineage: Eukaryota > Metazoa > Chordata > Mammalia > Rodentia > Sciuridae > Ictidomys > Ictidomys tridecemlineatus. The sequence continues at coordinate 127,479,545 of NC_135479.1, forward strand.
TGAACTAACCTTGCATCCCTTGAATGAGCCCCATTCAATCATGGTCAGTATCTTTTTAATATTTTTTTTGTGTGTGATTCGCCAGAATTTTATTGAATTTTTGCCTCTTGATGTGTCTTTGTCAGGTTTTGTTATCAGAGTGATACTAGCCTCGTAGAATGAGTTTGGAGGGTTCCCTCCTTTTGTTTTCATGGAGTAATTTGAAGAATATTGGTATTAATTCTTCTTTGAAGGTCTTGTAGAACTCAGCTGAGAATTCATCTGGTCCTGGGCTTTTCTTAGTTGGTAAGCTTTTGAAGGCATCTTTTATTTCATTGTGTGAAACTGACCTGTTTAAATTATGTATGTCTTCCTGATTCAGTTTGGGTAGATCATGTCTCTAGACATGTCTGTGTCTTCAAGATTTTCTATTTTATTGGAATATAAATTTTCAAAATAGTTTCTAATTATTTTTTGTATTTCAGTAGTGACCATTGTGACATTTCCTTTTTCATCACACATTTTAGTAATTTTAGTTTTCTCTCTCCTTCTCTTCATTAACATGGTTGCTGAGGGCCATTACCAAGTAGGAATGACGCATCGATTGGTAATGGCCTTCAGCACATGGTGAAGGGTTTGTCAATTTTATTTAATTTTTCAAAGAACTAACTTTTCAGTTTAAGATTTTTTTCAATTTTTTTTGTTTCAATTTCATTGATGTCTGCTCTGATTTTAATTATTTCCTGTCTTCTACTGTTTTTGGTGTTGATTTGTTCTTTTTCTAGGGCTTTGAGATGTATGAATGAGCTCAATGCAATGAGCTTTCCTCTTAGTATTGCCTTCACAGTGTCCCAGAGATTTTGATATGTTTTATTGGTATTCTCATTTACCTCTAAGAATTTTTTTTATCTCCTCCCTTATGTCTTCTGCTGTCCATTGTTCATTCAATAGTTTATTATTTCATTTCATACTCCAGGTATTGGAGTAGCTTCTATTTTTTATTTTATCATTGATTTCTAATTTCATCCTATCAGATTATGATCTCATAGAATGCAGGGTAATATCTCTATTTTTTTTAATTTGCTAAGAGTTGCTTTGTGGCATAATATATGGTCTATTTTAGAGAAGGATCTATGTGTTGCTGAAAAAGTGTATTTGCTCATTGATGGATGAAATATTCTATATATGTCTGTTAAGTCTAAGTTATTGATTTTATTATTGATTTCTGTAGTTTCTCTGTTTAGTTTTTGTTTGGAAGATCTATCCAATGGTGAGAAAATGTGTTAAAATCACGCAGTATTGTGTTGTAATGTATTTGATTCTTGAAATTGAGAAGAGTTTGTTTGATGAATGTAGATGAGCCATTGTTTGGGGCATATATATTTATGATTGTTATGTCTTATTGATATACGATTCCTTTAAGCAGTATGAAACATCCTTCTTTATCCCTTTTGATTAACTTTGGCCTCAAGTCCACTTTATCTGATATAAGGATGGTTGAAACCCCTGCTTGTTTATGCAGTCCATGTGAGTGGTATGTTTTTTTCCTAACCTTTCACCTTCTGTCTGTGGATGTCTTTTCCTATGAGATGAGTCTCTTGAAGGCAGCATTTTGTTGGGTCTTTTTTTTAAATCCAGTCTTCCAGTTTGTCTTTTGATTGATGAGTTTAGGACATTAGCAATTGGTTATTATTGAGGTATGATTTGTATTCATGGTCATTTTGGTTTAATTTTGATTTTCAACTTGACTTGGTTTCTCCTTTGATTGGCTTTTTTATTAGTATAGTATAATAAGGTGATCACACCCCAACAGAGTAGATTTCTCATCAGAAGGTGTGAGCTGCCTGGTACAATAAAAGTCTGAAATGATCAGAAATAAAGATAAAGCCAGAAATTAGATAGAAAGAGGAGCATCTGATGGGTTTTCCAGTCCTGATAGGAGCTGGAAGTGAACAACTGAAAAATGGCTCCGATTCTTTCTTAAAGGGGGTAGTACAAGCAAGGCAGGGATAAGGTTTCAGTAGGAGAAGTCTTGGTTTGGTGCTTGTTTCTCAGTGTGGCAGGGGTCTTGCAGTTAACAGGCTGGTTGGCATTTTGGCAAGCCAAACCCATCTTCATGTGGCCTCAGTGGGTCATTTCCATCTCTGGAACTGTGCCTGAACTTGAGTGGTGAGCTAGAACAAGGTTCCAATTTGAAGTAGGCATTCTCAAACCAGGGGGTTCCACCTGGGAGTTCCTGCAACTGGGGTTCCCTGACTAATGGCTCCCACATCACTCAGTTTACCCATAGCTCTCCACAGTGTAGTACCTACCTTTGCTGATTTTCATTGTTGTTTTTCGTTTCCTCCTCATGGAATATTTTTCTGAGGATGTTCTGTAATGCAGGTTTTCTAGTTGTAAATTCTTTAAACTTTTGTTTATCATGGAAGGTTTTTATTTCATCATCAAATCTGAAGCTTAATATTGCTGGACATAAAATTCTTAGTTGGTATCCATTTTCTTTCATAACTTGGTATATATTGTTCTAGGACCTCCCAGCTTTGAGGGTCAGGGTTGAGATCTCCTGAGATCCAAATTGATTTCTTCCTATATATAATCTGATACTTTTCTCTTGTGGTCTTTAAAATTCTGTCCTTATTCTGTATGCTAGGCATTTTCTTTATAATGTGCCTTAGTGTGGATCTGTTGCCATTTAGTACATTTGGTGTCCTCTAAGCCTCTTATATTTGATTTTCCATTTCATTCTTCAGGTTTTAGAACTTTTCTGATATTATTTTATTCACAAGATTGTTTATTCCTTTGGTTTGTATCTCTGTGCCTTCCTCTATCCTTATAATTCTTAAATTTGGTCTTTTCATGTTATTCCATAATTCTTAGAAGTTCTGTTCATGTTTTCTTCACTGTATGGTCAACTTTATTTTCAAGATTATATATTTTGTCTTCATTGCCTGAGTTTCTGTCTTCCAAATGATCTATTCTGTTGGCGATGTTTTCTATTAAATTTTTAATTTGGTTTATTGTTTCCTTCATTTCAAAGATTGCTGTCTGTTTTTGTTTTTTCCCCCCCAGAATCTCTCTTTATTGAAGTAATCTTATTCTGCCTGTGTTTGCTCTCTTATATCATCCTTTACTTTGCAGATCATTTTAATTATGTATATTCTGAACTCCTTCTCTGACATTTCCTTTACTGTGTTATCAATGGATTCTATTATTATAGCATCTTGGTTTATTTGGGTTACTTTCTTCCCTTGTTTTTTCATGTTGTTCTTGTGTCTTCCCCTCTAAGTAGAGCAGATCCAAGGTATTACATTTTCTACCTATAGACTTACAGTATCCCTGCAGGTTTCCAATACCTTGACTTTAAGGGGCAGATCAATATTAACAGACCCCAGTGCAAACAATATGCAGCCTTTAACCAAATAGTTCCTTTAAGACGTTTACAGTTTTGCCACAATAAACAGAAATTATGTGTTTGATTATTATCTATAATATAAACAGTAGGTTTGAGAAAGGGTCTACATTTTTTAATGATGGACAAAGAGAGAACCAGGGATAGGGTTGGATGTTGAGGATATTACTGAGGATGAGATATTATTGAAGTAGGAGGTGAGAATGTAGAGGTATTAAATCATAGGAAGCATGAAAGAGGAATCAAAGGAAATTGGCTGTTAGCAGGAAAAAAGAAAGACACTCCAGGGAGACAGATATGTGGAAGGAAAATATAGAGAAAGAGATGAAAATAAAATAAGATAGAATAAGATAAAATAAGAAAAACTGTATAAATTTAAAAAAAATACAACAAAACTGTAATATACTATTCAGACATCCCAGTCCTCAGTAGCCTGATGCATGAAAAGTACTTAGTTTCACAAAAGTTAGGGATGTGAGGGTAGGACAAGAAAGGAAAAAAAATAAATCTCAAAGGAAAATTGAATGATTGTTTCTGTTTGAGTTCCCTGCTTCCCTTCTCATCTGATAGGTGGTGTTGTCTGCATTTTGCTGTTATCTCCACCCTCAGGATGGTGTATATTACTAGGGTGTGAGGGTTAGTCTTAAAAATGGAAATCCTAGAGGCAAGGTGTAGCAGTGTGATGTGGGAGCCTGGTCTTGCCTGAGGACTCTACAATTCCTGGTCTCTAATTTAGTCTTTAAATTGTCTCTCTCTTGCCCCTGACGTTTTGACTACCCAATCAGGAACCTCTCTCCAGAGGTCCTGAGGCTGTGTCCCTGTTGTGGAAAGCTGTTCTGTATCTGAAAGATCAGGACCAGGCATTGAGAGCTGCCGGCCAGCCACATAGCTGCAAGTGCTGAGATGGGTTGGTTGCTAGGGGGTGATGTTGGAAGACTGGGGATTGGGGAGCCAAAAGTCCCTGTTGATTGCCAAACTGGCAGGAATAGTGATCATTGGATGATGGTATATGGAGGGAGTTGGGGACCGGACTGGTATCACGTCTCAGCAAGTGCTGCCTGAGTTGGCCCAGGGAATCTGGTTGGCACTGAGCCTTCATACCTTCTTCTAACCTACTGACTCCATGCAAAGGTCTCTCCTGCTTCTGCAGGAAGATGGTAGCTATCAGGGCACCTAGCAGGGAGACTTCAAGTGTAACCAAGCCTCATAGACCTTGATGATGGTCTATGAGGCCCTGGTTGTTGTTTCTGGATGGAAGAAACCATGGTCCTAGTTGGTGGTAATAGGGGAGGTGGCTAACCTGCAGGTACCTTGATGTTGGGCTTCCAGGCTCCTGCTAGTGTCCAAAGATGGAAGCTTCCCCAACTAAAGATGGCAACGGTGGCAGCCGAGGCAACCCAAGATGGTGGTGGTGTACCAAGATGGAGGCGACTGCTTAGAGATGGGGCAGTAATGGTGGGCTTGTGCCACGGCATTGGGCAGCCTGTTTGGAGATGTAGCATTACAGCTGGTGGTGCTGTGGCAGGCTGCTGCCTTCAGGCCCTTCCAGTGTCCCAAGATGGAGGCTACCAGGTTGAGGGGCCTAATGCAGCAGTTGCAGTGTCCCAGGTTGGAGGTGGCCAGAGGAGCCATGTGTTGGTAGACGGGGAGCTGAGCATCAAGGATCCACACAGGTGTAGCATCCGGTACAGTCAGAACAGAGGTCTATAAGTTTTTAATATATAGCCTTTATTGTGTTGAGATATATTCCTACCATGCATAATTTTTTTTATTTTGTTTTTTTTGTACCAGGTATTGAACCGAGGAGCATTTAACCACCAAGCCACATTCCCAGCCCTTTTTTAATTTTTAATTTTGAAACAGGGTCTCACTAAGTTGCTTAGGGCTTCACTAAGTTGCTGAGGCTGGCCTTGAACTTATGATCCTCCTGCCTCGGCCTCCCAATGACTGGATTACAGGCATGCACCACCACACCTGGCCCATGCTTAATTTTTTGAGAGGTTTATGAGGTTTATTGAATCTTATTGAATGCTTTTTGTGCATCTATTGAGATCATCATATGACTTTTGACCTTCATTAGTGAATGTGATGTGTTTATTGATTTGCATATATCCAACCATCTTTGTATCTCTCAAATAAATTCCACTAAATTGTGGTGTAGAATTTTTTGTGTGATTTTGGATTTGTATTACTAGTATTTTATTGAGAATTTCTACATCTGGCTTTATCAGGGATATTGGTCTATACTTTTCTTTTTCTCTTTTTTTTTTCTCTTATTTATGTTGTGAATTTTTCCTCATCTGGTATCAGGTTAATTTCCTCCCTTTGAATACTTTAGAATGATTTGAGAAGAAATGATGTTAGTACCTTTAAAAATGTCATAAAATTAAGCAGTGAAGCCATTTGATCCTTGTTTTTTTTCTTTATGGGAAGACGTTAATTACAGATTTCACTGTTTTATTTGTTAATGCCTGTTCAGATTTCCATGTCTTCATGGTTCAATTTTGGTAAGTTATATGTGTCTGGAAATTTATTCACTTCTTTAAAGTTTTCCAGTTTGTTAGTGGATGGTGGTTCATAATAGTCCCTAATGATCTTCTGTTTATCTGTGGTATCAGTTGTAATCGCTTCTTTTTCATCTCTGATTTTACTTATTTGGGTCACTTTTTCTTAGTCTAGAAGTTTGCCAATTTTTTGTCTTTTTTTTTTTTTTTTTGCTTTGTATTTCGTTTGTCTTTGCTCTGATATTTTTTGTTTCTTTCCTTCTACTGACTGTGGTTTTGGGTTGTTCTTGCTTTTCTAATTCTTTAAATTGCATCATTACATTGTTTTTACTATCTTCACTGTGTGATCAACTTTAATTTCCACATCGATTGCTTTGTCTTCATTTTCTGACGTTCTTTCTTCCAAGTGATCTAGTCTGTTGGTTATGCTTTATTGAGTTTTTTAAAAATATTTTTATTACTTATTGATGGACCTTTATTTATTTATTTATTTATTTGTATGTGGTGCTGAGATTGTATCCTTCATTTCAAGGATTTCTGTTTTTGTTTTTTTTTCAGAGTCTCTTTTTCTTGAAGTAATCTTTTGCTATCTGTATTTTCTCTCTTATCTCTTTGTTGGAGTGATCAATTTTTGCCTATAT